>NC_092333.1:93477500-93786500 GCF_046630445.1 Rutidosis leptorrhynchoides
GTAAAAATGTTATAAAAATTATTAAATCAAATTTTATATCAAAATATTATTTATTTAATGTTTTCTAATTATTTAACCATTGTAATCGGCCTATAATTAAATAAATAGGAAAAATAATTTAAAATTAATTTTTATATTTTTTTTAAAGTATCTATGATGCTACTAATCATATAAAAATTTTATAAAAATATTTAATACATGTTTGTATTTATTTTGTATTTTCTTTATTATTTCTCTCGGTTTAGAATAATGTAAAAGTAAATTCTTTTTAAATAATAATCGTCCCATTTATTTAATTTTTATAATTTTTGCTTGTTTATAAAAGTATAATAATCTCAAAAAAAAAATTATAATGATTTTTATTATTGTTTAATATTTTATTACGAATTTTATATTATTTTTATGTTTAAATACTACATAATTCGTATTTAATTATAAATAATATTCCATAAATTATCAAAATTATTTTTATACATCATAATACTTATAATACTAATTATAACATGTAAAAATAATTTATATATATTAAATTAGAATTTTTAAAGAATATATAAAAAAATAAAAGCAATTCGATAAAAAATATAGAAAATACCTCAAGTACTTTCCCAAGTTTGTGAGAGAGTTTTTCCAAAGATTTGATACAAGTTTTTATGAAATGGAAGTGAGTATTTATAGGAATAAAATGGTTGGTGAAAAGAAAAAATATAAATAAAATAAAGGTGCCAATTTTGATAAAAAAAATAAAAACATGTTTAAAATGTTTTTAATAAGTTTTTATTTTTGAAAATATTTAGTCAAAATTCATGGGCTCATTATTTAATTTATAAAAAAAATCTCTTTTTTTATAAGCTAAAAATATATATATAATGATTAAAATAACTTATCATTTAATTAATAATTATGTTTCATATAGTTTTAAATATAATACGCATTAATATTAATATTAACTAAAGTTATTTTATATAATTAGTGTAAACTTTAGTTAACAAAAAATGTCGACTAAAAATAAATATTTGATCAATGTCAAATTTAATTATATATTACGTATGGATAACAACTCTATTGTCAAATTAGTCAATTCAGGTATGAAAATATGAGAGTTGTTATAGTACCTACCATTTAAAAGAAATTTCGTCCCGAAATTTAGTTGTTGCCATTAATCGGTGTTGTTCGTACATAGACGAGGATATTTACGTTTTATTTGGTTTTCACGTTCCCAGGTATGCTCGGGGCCTTGCGTGAATTTCAACGGATAGAATATTGTTCTGTTTCAAGAATTAAAATCATACATACCATAATTTCTACAAGTTCTTCTATGAAGTGCATTTTATTATTAATGAGGAGATCATTCAAAATGATGATGTTATACAAGTCATTTCAGTAAATTGGATATATAAAATGTGTTATGAATAATATCGAGCTCATTTAAACCTTGAGCGTTTATGCCACAATGTTAGGGTAGACAAAACAGAGAGTAGTTCATGAAAATTATAGTCATGAAGTTTGATAGAGATCATCATTGTTTACAACAAGAATATTGTAATGATGAATATAAGTTAAAGAATAAAGTTTTATCACTATTGAATAATATGGATAGAACGATTCGATTATAGAAAGAGTATAAACGAAGCTATCGTAAAAGAGTGAATGAGTAAATTAAATGTTCGCCTTAACTTTTGACGTAGTCACGATTGATTTCCGGAATTCAAGGGATTAAAGGAAATCTTCGTAATCTATAAGATTTGATTATCCGGTATTTACGGAATTTTGGGATTTCTTTGATTAAATGCGATGAATTGCCTCAATTGCTGTGTTTGGAAATTTTGCTATAAATTAGCTTCTTCCGTTTCATTATCTTCACCACTTCTATACTTTCTTCCTAGATTCATACTTCCAAAAGATTTGTTAATATGCTCAATCCGGTATTGATATTTGTTATTATATTGACCATATATGCAGCCATGCTTCTTTTTCTTTTACCACCAGAGGAATCTGTTTACTTCTACTATGCTCTTGGGGTTATAGTGTTTTTAATTATCCCGTGTCTTTATGTTGCTATACGCATTGATATACACGATTTGTAATTTCCGTGTTGTTATCGGGCTTTGTATTTTCCCTTATATGTCGGAGCTCTTTACCTTTTTATTCTGCTCTCGACTCTAAGTTAAGCGAGTAATGGTCCAGAATTTGTAGGTATGAAGTTTCGAATGAACCTAATGTTCTAAGCGTAATATCACGATTTGATTTGGTAAATTACCAGAATTACTGAGGATAGAACTATCAAGAATATATGTTCTTGATATGTTCAGAGATTAAGTAGAATGTAAGAGTCGTGTAACATGGCAAATAATGATTATAAAGTCTATGAATCATCATCTTCCATTAAAAATTTAGCATGACTTACTGTAATATAATCACGTTGGCCTGACGTCATTATATTATACTAACTCATGATTTTAATTTCCAACATTTTTTCAAAACATTTATAATTTAAACTTGAATTTTACTGAATATATAAACTAAAATAGTTTCCTTTATAAAGATATCACAAAGAGATACTTAATTGTGGACAAGAATCGTTATGAAAATATCTTCAGAAATATAGAGGATATTTATAACGACATTTTGGAATTTCTAAGTTCGAAGGTTGATGAAGAAAAATTTTCCGCAAGCTTTTAACATAACTTTGGAGCAAGATATTCTCTAAAGATTTCATCGGATCCAGAATTACCTGGATTCTTTGAATATAGGGTTTGGTCCTTGTATTTGTCCTTGGTCTCCTCCATGGTTAGCTCAATCCGTTTTTCAGTTCCAAATTTTCTTTTGAGCTTTTCCAACGTACCATTCTTTATTATCAAACTTTTGGCCATTGAGACCATCTACAATTTTGCTGTTTCCTCTGCATTTAATGCAGCCATATTTGATTCATCGGTTATCAATCCGAGATGGTTTCAAGAAATTTCATTTTTAGATGATTAAACGCTGATTATAATCGTCAACGGTTCTAATGGTTGATGAATAGGCGTTGTTGATTTCAAAAGAAATGAACGATAATTTCATTGGTTTGATGTGATAATTCATCATAGAATACGAATGAATATAATTCATGAATATAGTATTTTTTAGAAGGATAACACCTGCTAAAGCTTTACTTGGATTCTGATATGTCAAAATTAGAATAGATAATTGAATTTGTATGAAGATGGTTGTTCTTTTTAGTGAAATGATACATATATCTTGTGGATGTATAGTTACTGATTATTGAATCAGAATTTGTAGAATGTACGGTGTAACATATTAATGTGAAATCTAAATATTTCTCATATATTACCTACCCGTTAAAATATTTTCACAATTAACAGTTTGTACAAAAGAATTACAATCTTTATGAAGATATACGTTTATATATGTATTCTTCAGATAGGTTTAATGAGTAATATAATATTAAACTCATTTAATTTGCTGTTGAAACGAGAGTAAATAATCTCCAAAATCTTAGAGATTTCATAATTGTCGCGAAATATTTCGCTAATGAAGTTATGATTCAATAGTTCATCGTTCATTGTTATAGATACACCTTGGTGTATGATGTTGGTGCTCGTGTAATCCTTGTGAAATTCACAAGACACGAATAATGTTTTTCTAAAAAGTTTCGAGTATATCAAAAATGGAAGCATACAATCAATCTTGTATATGAGTAATACACTTGGTTTATTATGAAACAGAGTTTATTTTGTTGAAGCAGTGATTAACGATTGTTAAGTCGTTAACAAAGGATATACATCATAGTATATTGTGATATGAATTAACCAAGCAGTACATACTAGTTAAGATTCACACGTAATAGCTTAGTACGAAAAGATTTATTATTGTTCCAATCCATATATATAAAGTATACATATATAGTTCTTCAGGAAGAATGAGTCAATACATCTTAACTCATTATTACTAATATTCCTTAGTATCTATGGGGCGTATGATGTTGATGTTCGAGGTACTGAGTGTGATGTTGAGGCGTGGGATGCGGATGTTGTTGTTGGTGAAACTGATGCTGTTGGTGGTGATGCTGATGGTACTGGTTATGCTGCTGGTGCTGATGCTGGTGTTCGTAGGTTTCGCACCATATTCTCCAGAGCCACCACTCGAGCGCGAAGCTCGTTGACTTCTTCTATTATTCCGGGATGATTGGCGGTTCGGACAAGTGGATGAATAAGATCTAGAATTTTAGATATTATTATATTCATGACTAGATATTCTGGAAATGAGGGTGAAAATAGTGTTTCGAACGGGTTCGCCGGTAAGTGCTTCAGGTTCTTCACCAAGAGGTTAATTCGGTTGGTGGAAGGGATTACCTTCTTCTTGTCTCTATTGATTAAGTTTACTATGAACCCATCCCCAATTCATCCAAAATAGATGATGGCTGATTGGTTCGTTTGTTCCGGTTACGCTGCCATTGGAGCTCGAGGAATCGGTTGAGAAATCCATATTATGTGATTTGAATTAGGGTTTGATATGAGATTAGTGTTGAATACTGGATGATATATTCATCTCCTTGAATATGTATATGTAGCAAAAAGATTTTCGTAATTTACGGAGGAAATTTAGGAAAAGTGTTAGACAAAGATTATTGGGATAGATACGATAAGATATAATAAGATATGATGTGTCTATACTCTAATAATGGTAGTATGACGTGTCTAGATGATAAGTATGTAATCTGATAATCTTTTGATTAAAGATTTTCAATTCGTAATGTCCTATTTAGGTCCAGGGGCTTAAGCTATAGGATCCTTTAAATCAGTAATCCAAACGCTTTCTATTCTATAGTTTCGTAGACGTCATCCGTCAGGAAAATTCAATGATCAAAACAACAAGAAAGCAAAGAAAGTAATGAATATGAATAGTGATGACATTATAATGTCTTTGAGATTCTCGATAACTCAATAACATTTTTTGGTTCGCAAACCGATGCATAAAGGCATAAGGCATATAGGTACGTGATATAACAGGGAGTTATATACGTTTGAGCATGAATAGTAACAAATATAGGAGTTTCAAAATTCATGGATAATATTTCATGTAATACATATGTAATACACAAACCATGATAGATGACTTAGGAATGTCGAGAATTTTAGAAATCGTAGTGTCGCATTTAAACGCGGTGGCGTAATTGGATAGTACTTAGAAAAGTGAACAGAGTTCTTAGATTGACTTGGCATTCTAAGACAAGTAAAGTTTCTAAAGTATAGTTTAACATTTAATAATTAAAGGAAACAATTAAAGGCACTATAGTCAAGGAAAGTTGTAGTCCTACATTGCTAAGGTACCTAATTGTATAAAGCACACTTAAAATGCAATCTTGGTTCTCTACAACAGCACTGCTCTGATACCAATCTGTCACACCCCCAAAATGGACCAGGGGTAATTGTGACCAATCATATCATAACACAGTTGTATAAGCGAGAACGACTCTAAATGAGACGTTTTATTTATTAAATAAACAGCGGAAGCATTATTCAAAGTTTTACATCATAAGAGTACAGTAAATGGAAAATGTCTTAAACAAAATGATAAATATGAATGATGGACTCCATGCAAGCAGCAAAGCATACATCAATCATCTAGTAGCAAGTAGCAGCTAGCTCAATCATCACCTGAGACAAAACACGCTTAAAGTGTCAACCAAAAAGGTTGAGTGAAATTCATAAGTTTATAAATAATATCCAAAGTTTTAGACCACAAGATTTAGTTTAAAGTTGATTGATATAGAAATATCAATCTAAAAGTGTTGCTGCATTTTGTAATATCGCTACTAAACAAGTTTACCCTATGACACCTTGTACTGTCAGTGTCGTGGAATCATTATTATGTAATCAAAGACCAACGGTCGAATGGTTAGAGACGTTACTCTCAATAGGCCTACTCACAATAATTAAGTTTGCATTTAAACGTAGCAATTAACGATATTACGGTAGGGATTTAGCATGAATCAAAGCATGACAACATAGTTAACAATTTAGTACTTGTGTCTAAGCATAAAACAGTTATAAAGCAAGCATGTGTCTCACCCCAAAAGTTATAAAACAGTTATGAAACAGTAAAAAGTGGGGCTATGAAGTTCACCTTAGTAGCACACGAAAGAATTGAACGGAAGGACGTGACCGAGATCTCAACCTAGAGATAGAACGTATGATCAGACATTGCCTAACAGACAATAGTATATAGTACTATATTGATAGTAATGGTTCACTAAAGAATTTCCATTTTCGGAAGGTTACTATTTATGGAAAGTTTCCACTTATAGTAATTTTCCAATTTTAGAAAGTTCGGGTTAATCTTTAGCAAGACGTTGTATAACTTTACTCAAACTTCGTTGCTATCAAATAAGTCAGGAATGACCAGATGTAACCGGGGGCCCAGGATTCTTGACCAGAATCTAAGTCATGGCATTCGAGATCCACAAGCTTACCCATAAATGGCAACCTAGACATCATTCACTTACGACCGTGAATAGCGATGAAGTTCACATGAATTGTACATTATCTTTGATTAACCTTCACTTTAGGTTTATATGTTATTATATATGTTATATTATATTTATTAATGTATTAACAATTTAATTATCTTATATTATATACTATAAGTTATTATTATTAAATTAGTATAGTTATAAAATAAGTGTTTATTAATAATGTATTGTTATTAACTTACATTATAAGCATTATACTTTATTATATAGTATACTTAGTTATTAACCGTAAGTTATAATAATAATATTAATTTAGTATATGTAATATACTTATGTTAATCAAAAATCATACTAATATATGTTAATTCGAATATTAATTCATTAAATATTATATTTATAATTTTTTATAAAATTATTTAATTATACAATTCAGAAGGATATTTTATAAAAATAATTTTATCAAGTTTTTGTATTTATTTCCCACTTTTCTTTATATGAATACTCAGTTTATATTAATCAAATTTAATTAGGTAATAAATATTAAATCGACCTAAATAAATAATTTTATATTTTTTACAGGTTCTATATTATGTAAAAATGTTATAAAAATTATTAAATCAAATTTTATATCAAAATATTATTTATTTAATGTTTTCTAATTATTTAACCATTGTAATCGGCCTATAATTAAATAAATAGGAAAAATAATTTAAAATTAATTTTTATATTTTTTTTAAAGTATCTATGATGCTACTAATCATATAAAAATTTTATAAAAATATTTAATACATGTTTGTATTTATTTTGTATTTTCTTTATTATTTCTCTCGGTTTAGAATAATGTAAAAGTAAATTCTTTTTAAATAATAATCTTCCCATTTATTTAATTTTTATAATTTTTGCTTGTTTATAAAAGTATAATAATCTCAAAAAAAAATTATAATTATTTTTATTATTGTTTAATATTTTATTACGAATTTTATATTATTTTTATGTTTAAATACTACATAATTCGTATTTAATTATAAATAATATTCCATAAATTATCAAAATTATTTTTATACATCATAATACTTATAATACTAATTATAACATGTAAAAATAATTTATATATATTAAATTAGAATTTTTAAAGAATATACAAAAAATAAAAGCAATTCGATAAAAAATATAGAAAATACCTCAAGTACTTTCCCAAGTTTGTGAGAGAGTTTTCCAAAGATTTGATACAAGTTTTTATGAAATGGAAGTGGGTATTTATAGGAATAAAATGGTTGGTGAAAAGAAAAAATATAAATAAAATAAAGGTGCCAATTTTGATAAAAAAAAAATAAAAACATGTTTAAAATGTTTTTAATAAGTTTTTATTTTTGAAAATATTTAGTCAAAATTCATGGGCTCATTATTTAATTTATAAAAAAAAATCTCTTTTTTATAAGCTAAAAATATATATATAATGATTAAAATAACTTATCATTTAATTAATAATTATGTTTCATATAGTTTTAAATATAATACGCATTAATATTAATATTAACTAAAGTTATTTTATATAATTAGTGTAAACTTTAGTTAACAAAAAATGTCGACTAAAAATAAATATTTGATCAATGTCAAATTTAATTATATATTACGTATGGATAACAACTCTATTGTCAAATTAGTCAATTCAGGTATGAAAATATGAGAGTTGTTATACCAACTTCCTTGACCTTCCGGCATTGGGACATTAAGAATTAAAGAGATGCAAAAGTTAATGATTCTTTGGCAAGTATTGGTTTGGTATCAAAGATTACACAAATTTCCGTCAATTAAAGCTTTTCGAAAGGTAATATCTCCTGTCAAAATAACGTAGATCTTTCTCACTATGGATTCAAATGAACAAAGACACCAATCATATATATCTCTCACATTACAATTAAACTACCAAAACCTTCATTAACTGAATCAAGAAAAAAAAAAAAAAAAAAAAAAAAAAAAAAAAAAAAAACAACCTAAAAGTCCAGAGCATTTTTACACCATAGTCCTCTTTTCATCATTAGATTCCTCACTGGTTTTATCCTCTATAGGAATCGATTTTTTTTGTTTTACAAAGATATCTGATAGTCTAAGCCTCTGTGGAAACTTGTTATCGGGCAACATTTTCATCATAATACCCGCAGTTATGAGTATTAGCCCAACCGCATGTTGTTCAGACATGGGTTTTGTAAATATGATATACGACAACAATAAAGTTATTGCTTTTCTTGCAGTCGTTACCTGTATGAACCAAAACAAGATTCTTTAGCACAACTAATAAATCTCACTTTGTATGATTGATTTGGAACTCAAGTGGAAAGTAATGTTACCAAAGCTGTGGTTGCTGCCCCAAACATGGCAATGAGTGATAGAACAGATACTTGACCGACAAACGTAGCCACTGCTTCAAAAACCAAGACTCCATATACGTACGGATTCTGCAAGTTTAACACCAAGAAAATTTAAATATGCAATCACAAAATGGGTGGCATCATAGAATTGTGATCATTTGGTTTTTTGAGAAACTTTGTCGGATAATATTTAACAATGACTGAAGGTGGCAATTTTGACCCATACGAACGGACGAATTCAGGTTACATCAACCTCTAAGTCACAGGTCAAACGGGTCAAAAGTTGCACAAAGTGTATTTTAATGAACAATTCCTCCTAGAACCTTTTACTGGGATATCATATATATAATATGAAACTATTCAAGATACAAATTATTATGATAATAAATAAACAGACCAAGTTTTTTGCGTAAACCCAAATAGACCTGACCAGTTTAGTTTCCATCAGTACAAATATATATTGACCCATTACCCAACACAGCTGGCCTGCCCAAATTTCGATCTCAGAAGATGACTACTGGCGTTTGTATATAACAACAACAACAACAAAACCCAATACCACATAAGTGGCGTATGGGGAGGTGAGATGTAGACAATCCTTCCCCTATCCGAGAATAAAGTCAAGTCATTTCTCCACCTAGAGTGAAAACACTCTCAAAAGTAGAGAAAATCATCCCTCTCTCTATTCGACGGATAGAGAGATTGCTTCCGAGTGAACCTCCGGCCAATAAGTAGGAAAAAGTTTTTTAAAAAATAAAATAAAATAAAAAATAAAATTGAGACGCCATGAAAATGGTAAAATCAAATTTCCATGGGTTTTAAATCCTGCCTGAAATTTAATTTAGGCTCTAAGAGTCAGTCAAGTCGCCAATAAATCGACGCTTGGTGTTTGTATATAAATACATATCAAAATGACACTATACAACACTTACTTCGTAACACGATTTCCATGCTCTGAACAGTTCTCCTGTAACGAGCATTGGTGGAACTAAGAAAGGTGTTCCAACTACGGTTGAGCAGAAGAGCATTTCTATCTGAAGAATGTTTTCAAAATAATGAAGTGGTCAATACTGATTGCCTTAAATTTTGAACTCTGAAATTTCATCTCTGCTTATTAGGTAAAAAGAATTAGGCAAGATAAAATCAAAGTAAAATTTCAAGTTTGGTCAAACTTATGAACATGTATGTAACTGTGTCAGCATGTTAGCCAGGCAACCTGTAAGGATTACTTCAAGCTCAAGTATAATATCTTGAAAATTGGTTAGTTTTTAAGAAAATTTTGAAACTTTGATGGTTTACGCCGTCCAAAAAGAAAAAAGGAATAAAAAAATCACTTAACTTTAATGCTCGGTTACCTGAGTGGTATCCCGATTGATGGTAAATATTGCTTCTTGCAAATTACCCAAAAAGGAATCCATGATTAAAGCTCCAGTAACCATCACAACACCAATAATGCTAAAGTTCGGAGACGTGTTGGCATCAGCTAAGGTGAACAGTATCAAGCCAACGACTAAAAGAACAGCCGAAAAATATTCACGTGGTGGATACTTTCTTCTCAACCCAGGTATAAAGGCACCCATGATCATAACAGGTAAAACCTATCAAAGATTTCATTAAAAAAAAAAAAAGATTGAAAATAACAGCAATTTTGGTTCCAAAACTCAAGCATTTGAAAGTAATCTAGATACCTTTGTTGATTTGAACATTAACTGTGCAGGATAATTGAGATAAGCTAAGGATCCCTTAGTTAATCCATGAGAACCCATAAGAACAACAGAGAGCTTAACATACATTTTCCATGGGTTCACCATTTTTGTGGTGGTGAATCCTTGTAAACGCAAGAGTGCCAAGTATACGAACCCTTGTATGAACGTGAAATACCATCCGTAGCTGAATTGATTGTAGTAAGAATAAGAATTTGTCAAGATTCTTGAATTAACATATCGTATATCGTGTTATTCGTTCAAGAATTGTTAAGATGTGCGTTGTTTGACATACCTAAACTGAAGCCTGTTATATACATACTCCTGCAATGAGAAAAATACAAGCTTTCTTTAATTACGTAACGAGTTATTGTAAGAATTAAATAATGATAGCAAACGGGTCATTGGATCGATTTGGGTAATGAGTCAAAATGATTTTGGGTTGAAATGGGTCATGAGTCAAACGGGTCAAATTTTTTAACCGGTCATGTTGGGTTGGGTAAAAGGTCAAAACATGTCATGGGTCAAATGGGTGCAAACAAGTCATATTGAGATTATAATATGAACAATCTTGTTGAACTTGTTGACAGAACATAAAGGTATGAATTTGAAACAAACAAACAATGAAGATGCATAATTTTAACTATAATCCTAGTTCAAGAATTATAACTAACCTCACAAATGCCATTAATCAGATACCCGAAGAAAAATCCAGAAGAGCAAATGAAAAATTGTATCCATTTTGGCTTATCTGTCAATGTTATCCCAAACAAACTTCTAACTTGTTCTTCTGCCTTCATCTCTGATACAAATTATACACCTTTTTGATTTTCTTCACAACCTTTTTATTGAACAAGTTACACATAAAAGACTTCTATTTATTTTTAAATTTCTCGACAACCATCAAGTTTTCACCTTTATGGAGTTTATTGATGGAACTTTGATTATAGGGGAATACGTAACAAAGTGAATGAAATTTTTATCCAATTTTGACAAGGGGATAGAGATAGATGATAATAATTGTTTGCACGAAAATGATTGCTTGAAACAAGGAGAAAACATCTCCTCTTTTGAAGGAATATTCATGTTGTATGTACAAAATCTCCTATTTTTGAATGATTGCTTGAAATAAAGTTGACTATATATAGTTAACAAGAATTGAGGTGTACTTTAATCACATCAGGTGGCATTTCAAAAGTTCCAATTTATCCTTGATTTTAGCAAGAAATTAAGCAAGAAAATAAGATGATATTCATCAGCAAAATTTGGTAGAGCAAGTATATGTATATGTATATTACAACCACCAAATTCTACTATATACTAATAGTAATAGTGGGCAGCTGCTGAACATAACATTTGCGAGTGTCAGCATGACGTCATAATTTAACTTTTTAAAAGCTGTAGAGCGCAACCATTTTCTGCAACAACATGCGGGCCATCCCAACTCGTTATCATCAATATTATCAGTTTATGGCAGTATGATCATAGGGCGAGATAACTTACATGTCTCGTTATAATAGAATGATAAAAAAAGTTGGTAGATTTTAAAAATGAAGATCAATGACAAATTGGTACACTCGTATGTCAATGGTAACAAGGTAAATTAACTAAAAATTGGGTAAAAATGAATCATTAGTATGATGCATTGTATTAATCTTATAAGAGGTTTGTGTTAATAAAAGTGAACAAGTTTCATACAAGATTAAAGCTACCAACAGTTTTTCTCTTGTTTCATCCTACAGCAGTTGTATCACTTTCGGTATCAACTTCACCATCAATCATTCCTGGTTCTGGTTCTGATTCCTCAATTTGACCAGGCTCTTGACCACCACCACCATCTGTGTCAGGGGTTTCATTTTGTGGTTCCTCGGGTGAACCATTTGCAGTATCAGTGTCCATTGGTGCGGTTGACACTTCAAGATCTGGTCTACTACCTTCACCATCAGCCTCACTTGCAGGTGTTGCAATCTATACAAGTTCACAAATGTCAATCAATCAATAAAGTGATCAATCAAAACCAATTACATAGAGATTCAGCTCGACTATCAGTATTAAATTTGATCTTAATACTCAAAGTCAATACGTGATTCTCCTCTGCTTGATTTGCAGATATTTTGGTTTCTTCTTTTTTAGCACGTTTTGACTTGTCACTTGGTTTAGCTTGATATTTTGACCGTACATCAGGTGGCATAAGTTCCAAAGGAACAACCCCTTCAACACCATGTTCAGTGAACTGCAAATAAATGCTCAAACCAGATATAAACAAAACCGATGATAATATTCAGTGCAATTGAACTTGAATGACAAAAAAAAAAAAAAAAAAAACAAATCTCACTCGAGAAAATCCCTCCAAATCCTGCCTTGCTGAAAATCGAAGACCTTTCCAACAGTAAACCTGTATTAATAATTGAAAAATACATTTTAGTGTAAATCACACGCTAACTATTCACATTTTCAGAAAAAGACATACCCGGTTGTTTTTGTGGTGGTATTCGGGTTCAATTCCAGCAGATGGATCCATCTGTAATTCAAAAAAAGAATCCCAATTAGTTTCAATTACATAATATTTTCAAAGATAGCTCAGAAAATAAATAAAAACTGTAAAATATAAAAGGTTTTTTTTAGATAAATCTTTCACAGTTGAGGTTTTTACATCTTCTGCTAAGGGTTTCCAATATTCTGTGACAGCAGGTGTTCGTACAAGTTGAGAATCGGTAAGAGCATTCTGCAAAAGTTATAAATTAAAACAGATGACTGGTTAAACATCAATTAAACTAATAAAGTTAACGAAATCTACTATTCATCAAAATTGAAATAATGTGAAAACAAGTCAACTAAGAAAAAATTTAAAAATTAACGCACCGGATTTTGATCAGCCCATTTCCATAACTGAGCGAGTTCTTTATTCCCAAGTCTCCATCGTGGACGACTATAATTTACAACAACGAGTTCAAGTGCTAAACTTTATAATGTATCGTAAATAATATTGTGTACCACTATTATTAAGACAATAAGATAGATGAAGGATTCTTTATTACTTGTTAAAAACATTATTTGTTAATTACCGTTTTTTTCCTCCATCTCGAACAGTTTTCTTTTCTGTGGGTTGTTTATCAAACGGACCACAACCATCACGTTTCCACCACACCTAAAACACATTTCAAAGAAAATGTGTAATCGAAACGAAGGCATAATTCCAAAAGGGATAATTGCACAAAAAGATACCCAAAGTTGGTCTTATTTACATTCTGGTTAGCCCATAAATGCATAAGTTATGGGTTCAAGTTTCACTCGCGGCATGTGTATATAACAAGTGGTTGTATGTAATCGGTGGTGTGGTGTGTGAAGTGTTTGTTGGTCTAAAAAAAAAACTTTTCTGCCATAAAGAGGCATCAAATTTCAAAATTGGCAGTCAAAGAAAGAAGTCAACAAGGCCAAAATTAAAAAATACATGTCAGCTTCCATCTCAGTATCGTGACCTTGTTACCGGTAAAAATCACCCTAATTTGAAACTTTTGTAGGTTATCTTGAACATCAAAAAAAAAATTAAAAATAAAATAAATAGATGATGATGATGATGATGATGATGATGATGATGATGATGATGATGATGATGATGATGATGATGATGATGATGATGATGATGATGATGATGATGATGATGATGATGATGATGATGATGATGATGATGATGATGATGATGATGATGATGATGATGATGATGATGATGATGATGATGATGATGATGATGATGATGATGATGATGATGGGTTTTTTTCCAGATAATAAAAAAGTTGGTCACCTTTTCATATAATTTTCCTACTAGTAATCCATTTTATCAGCTCTTGGATTCAACGAGAAGGGAAACAAATACATAATACCCAATTTCTTTCTCGTTCTAATATATGCTCAATGCTGCGAAGAAATTTTTCTCCTTTGGGAGGAGTCATAACCAGAAGTGGTTTTACTCGCTCTTCACAAAATTTTATCTCTTCCTTCTGCATTATTGAAACATCAATTATCATGACGTTTATAAAATGATAAATACAAATCTTACCATATAGGATGCTAACCAAACTTGTGGAAACAACAAATCAGCTAACGGCAAAGGCTAAACAAATCTAGAAGAACGTTAAACCATAAAGGTTAACTAACCAAAGCTTCAGAAGGCAAATCCTTGTCGTTTTTCCCAGGAGCCTAGAAAAAAGATGAGCCATAATAAAGATAAAGATATAATATAATAATATATTCAACCTCATATGCGCTTCCCACAATTTATAAAAAATTGTAACTAGGAATACATGAGAATGAAACAATTAAATAACCTTCAGATAATCGAACAAAATTAGACACTGAACAAGAATATGGCGTCGAAAACTTGGATCCTTCAACTGTGGTAGACCAAAAAACGTAAATAGATTAGTGTAACAAAAGATAAAAGTTATTCAGTTGATTCGTTAACATAGAATTTATTTACACCTCCAGACCCATTAGATTACTACTGGTAAGATACTTTATGCTAAAGGTTGCTGCTTCATCTTCAAGATTGTTAGCACTACCATCTTCATCATTTAAAGGCTGAGCTTCAAACGTATTCAGGACAACCTGGATAGTCCATTGTAAATAAGAACAAAACACTAACCAAAAAAAGTAAATACAGATACTTGTTTATAGAACTATAATTTAAAATAGTGGTGGTCACTGAAAGCGTACCATCAAACAAGAAGAGAATTTATTCCACTTGGTAGTAGCAAGACCAATAGAAGCAGGGTTGCTAAAGTACTCCTGAAACAGTTATTTAGAAGGTTAAAGTCCTGCCTCAATAAATTATTAACTTATTTACAGATATATATATATATATATATATATATATATATATATATACTGACCTGCAAACTCCAAAAGGTTTTGTAAAAATTGAAGTCGATAGAAATTCCATCAGGTGCTTGCTTCTCAAATTTTGTTTCGTTTGATATATTGAACACTCCCTTAATATTGACAGCTGTAAATGCAAAGTGGAATAAGATGCCGTTTGTATGTAAAATTTGATGGATAAAAGATAACACTAAAAAATGAGGGTAAATAACAATTACCGGAGCGTTCAGATAATGGAAAAAAATGAGCAAGAAACATTATGATACGTCCACAAAAGATCACATCGTTTGCCTTTAAAGTTCATCAGTAAAAAAACAACACGAGTGAGACACATTAATAACACTAAATAAAAACTAACTCGTGTTTTTTACATTAAATTTAAATACCTTGGACAAACGACGAAGAAGTTGATTGCAAGTTCTTAACATTACGAGCTTTCCCCTTGCAAACAATTCTGTCTGTATGGAAGTAAACATGAAGTTAAAAGATTAAGTTCCATTTAATTTAATTTAATAATAAAAACAGGTGAAACAGAATTATAATTACTTTAAAATAAGATATAAAACACTTACCTTCCCCAAAATATCTTGTTTACTTTCTATATAACCAAAGACGTCTTCGCAGTTTCTCATTGTCGACATCTCGGCCAAATCTTCCAAAAGTTGGAATATCATGCCTCCTTCTATGTGTTCGTTTTCACAAAGATATAGTACAATGTCTGATAAAAACATGGATATAGAAGTTCAATTACATTTACCAAAAACTAAATATAAAATGAACGTTAAACATCAATTAATAGTTCATGTCTAGTCCTTAGTCCCGAAGACCATTAATAATTCAACAAAAAAATTAAACTCTGTGCTTTTCAATGGGCCCACGAAAAAAAAAACTCACCAAGAAGACGAGGTATTTGCCCCTGCATGTCTTCACCATCATCGATCAACCCTCCATACCGCATTGTGTTTTCTCCTGATTGAGCTGCAGCTACCTACACCAAAGAAAATGAAGGCCAACAAATACAATCAACCGTCAGTTGAATAAAGTTTATAATATGACATGATACCATAATGTTGCATAACTAGCTGTTGGAGCGAATACACCATCACACAACAGCTACCGAATTTATAAACAGTTACAAGAAGTGCGAGTATTAAAAAAAGTATGTAAGAAATGAACGTACCACCAGCTCCTGAAGTAACGTTCTTAAAATGTTTTCCAACAATTGGTTCTCATCCTGGACTAATTTTGTTTGCCTCTACATAAAACAAAGTTTCCAATCAACATTGAAAGCGATACCATACATATAAAACCTAATGCATCATCAGGGTTGCAGAACTCGGGAAAACTCGTAGAGTACTTGGTTAATAGTTCAGTCCCAGTACTCGGTCAAAACACGGTCAATGCGGATTACTCGGCCAGAACTCGGGATTACTCACAAAAACGGTCAAAGTCAAACAAGTTGTCAATTACTCCCTAAAAAGTCACGCGTAGCAATTTTTACATCTTGTGCATTATACACACATCATATCATCCCATATAAATATTAAACCAGTTACCGTTACTAGACGAACTTCGATTTTACAATAACTAACACTTATAGCCCTAGTGTTCTAAAATGATAGGCTAAAAAGATTTCTCAAACTTCCAATCCATAAAGTCTTCTCTTCTGAATAATGTACACACACAAATGCGCGCACACAATGTGTGTGCGCTTTAGTAATCAGGTAGTATAAACAAGGTTGAAAAAGACGCAAGACTGGGTCGAGACGGTTGCAACCTTAAAACGTCGAGACGGATGTTGACTGACGTTGACTTATATATATATACACGTATTTTAAAGCCAAAAAACCTTTTTTGACCAGTTTGTACATGTAATCGCTATTATCGTTAATATAATACAAAAAAGTAACACTAAACTACGTAAATTTTGATCATTTTGGCCGACTTTTGACTGATTTTAACCGAATTTTACCCGACCTTTCCCACATTTGATCCGACTTTTGACCGTTGACCGACTTATTAGAAGATGGGACGGGGTCGAGACAGGCTAGTCACCAAAACACCGCAACGGGCGTCGCAACGGACGTCGTTTACAACACTGGGTATGAAGACGGGCGGTACTGTTAGGATTAGCCATGAACCAACCCAAAATCTTTGATAGTGCATATTACACAAATTATATCAATATATAGAAGTAATCCAAGTTCCGATTCATACATAAATAAAATTCTACACCTTTATGTATGGCAACAACAATTAATTCCACTCGATAAGGCACGTGAACTTTATGGGTGAATAAACTTAACTCAAAGGTAAGTTAAGCTTCACCAAAAAGGTCTACTCGAATTTGAATCGAAATAAATCAATAAAATCGTAACCTAAACCTATTTACACTATAAACTTCCCCTACATTAACTTTCAATTGGTAGTATATATAACTCTGCACACACATAAATTATAAACAAAACTAATGAATTTAAAAAAAGTTAAAGAAGTAAACCTGGGGTTTAATGGCCTCTTGAACAGTTTGAAGAGCAAAATCTTGTGGGTTTCCAGGTTGTGTTAGTACTTTCCTGAATAAATCCTGACAATATAATACAAAATAATAATAATAATTAATATAAATTAATTCAATTTCATATATTTCTTTTAAAGAATGAAATGTGATGAAAAGATATTTAGGTTTTACCATGTTTATTTGGGGAATCAGGTAATTAACTAAGCTAATTCCATGGATTTCTGTATCTGTTGTGTTCGTGTCTTTCAGTTTGTTCTTCCCCAAAATGCAACACAGAAGAGACAAAGACATGGGCCTATTACATTGGGCTTTATCTTGGGCTTGTTCTTGGGCTTTTGAGTTAACTAACTACGATGTCCATTTAGCTTTTTTAATTTTTTAATGTTTTTTATAAATAATTTTTTATTTTTTATTTTTGTGTAAAAGTGTAGATTGGCAGGGACACCTTAACCCTGTGTTGCCTTTGGCAACCCACCAAGCCAACCCCGTAATAGCCGGATGCCTGTAAAACACCTCCACCGAATACCCCATGAGTGGCAAGCACGAGTCTAACCCGAAGGCATACTCCGAGGGAATTGCTCCCCCCGGGACTCGAACCTGCGCCCTGTTTGTGTGTAGCTTCTAAACATGGGGCCCCGGCTTCAAAGGGACGGGTACCGTTGAAGCAATGCTTCTTTTGGTTATTTTTTTATTTTTAATGTTTATAGCAATAGCAAAATAAGACCAAAAATGTTACTATAATTTATTTTTATTTTCATTATTATTTTTAAGAATCTAAAATATTAATGTTAATTCTCAATTTTATATTTATTCATATATCTAAAGATATTTATAATTATATTTAGGATGCATTAAGCGTTACATGCTTCCTATATTAACCAAAGTAATTACATTATCTAACCATATTTATATTTATGATTTTAAAAATTTAACACAAATTTGTTTGGTTATTTAAAGGTACATTGAACTGTGTCGAAATTGAGCAAATGAATAGGAATAAGTGTAATTACATACAGTAGAATTTAAAAAAAATTACATTATTGTACTACCAAATTTGTTTAAGTAAAAAAAATAAACATTGTCCACTTGTTGAATTGTATACTATCACATTCAAACAACCACTTACAAGTTAAACACCAGATACATCTCTTCAACTACAATCAATCTTATGACATTTAACCTAACTCTATCTCATCCATTACACAAATATCTAAACATTTTCATCACTCTAACTAGTAACTTACTAGTTGTAGCATTACCATAGTGTCATTCAAGAGCAAAAAATTCTCGCAAAATCTCGCTGATCAACGAGTTAAATATCTTAAATTCCAACTCGAAACTGATATTGTTTTTTTCGACTTCATCATCATACTTCGACCATCTCAAATCTTCCTCCATTTGCGTTACGTATAATATCCTATCATTCGAACACTCCCATTCCAAAACCATCTCTTGCTCATTTCCCTCCATCCAATCTTTTGCTATTTGCAACGTTTCATTATCAGAACATTTTTCTCCAGCGATTTTTTCTTTAAAAAAGTCCAATAAAACGTTCTCAACTACATCATATTTCAATATGTTACGCAAATAAGTTGATGATTTAATTCGCTCAAGTAATCCCTTATCCCATTGCTTTATTTTCGGATTCATTCTCGTCTTGAACAAACTTAGAACAACCATTTTGTGTTATAGATTCAAGAATTGATTGAGCTATCCGATCTTCTAATTTCACAGGCTCAACGTTAAGAACACCCTCAAATCTTCGAGCCTTGTGTATAAACTTTTTTGATCCTGTAAAGTTATAGTATACCTGATTAGTTATATGTTGTGTTACATCAAAATTAAGCAATATGAGGTAGAAAGAACGCAAGAACAACCTTCGACGTAGAGATGTCTATGTTGGAACATGAGAGAAACATCATTGTTATCGTCAATGTCATTATCGTTATCACTTGGAAAATCCATAACAGAAACCGGACTAAATTGCTCATCCTGTTGGTTTTGCCACTTCTATTGATTATCACAGACAACAAGTCAAAATATAAGATAAGTAGAAAGTACTAATTAATATTAATATATACGGTCTAAACTAGAAAGTACTAAATAATATGGCATATACTAAACTTATGCATTCAAACATAGCACTCATGTATTGATACATATGGTATACTCGATCCGTACAAGTATTAGTAGATGTGTGATACTGAATTTGTAATTAAAGTCATTTGTTATACTTTATCTTTACCTTTAAATCTCAATTACTTGGATTATAAAGTAAAGTTAAGCAAATGAAATACCAGTACAGATAACCTGATGTAGAAAGTTGAAATCTTTTAGGGCTTAATGAATGCCCACTCTGAAGTCTGAATTATATGATGATCAATTAGGTTGCGAAAAAGGTCAAATTCAAATAAACCCTCAAAGCACAAATTGGACATGCAAAATAAACCCCCCAATTGACACACATTACACCTGTCCATATATGGACGTCGATTTTTTATTAGCTTACTCTATATTATTTTATAAATCGGTCGACTCATAGGAATTTAACATTGTTACTCGTTTATTAGCATATTAAATTACTTTTTTAAAACTAATAATATCATCTTATCATTTTATATAATTCATGGCAATAATAGGAAACATGATGTTATAATCCACCAGATTCGTTAATTTAAAAAATACTTCTAACAACTAAATATACTTATTATAGCATCATAAAATATCGTAACATGTCGTACGAACTGCGAACAATATCCACAATCCATTTCCTCGCCAAATCAATCTCTTAAAATATTTGGTCAACGCAACGCATCGTGTCCAACGTTAGAAGGGAAAAAGCATATAGCAATTTCCTAGAATAGCCTAAACTAGTTTTCGAACCCTCGCTTCGCGCCGGGAGTTCGATTTTTAATGTATTTTATTGTATTTAGTTACGGAGCCTGCGAGTGAAAAATCAACATATATGAAAAGCACCCTAAATATTTAGCGTTTTTTTAAAAGTGTCCGTTTTGCGTATAGTTTGTGACATTGTGTTCATAAAATTATTTCGAGTTTAAGGATGGTGTCGGAAAAATTTAACTCGTTGCGAGCGAGAAGATATGACCTGTTGAATATTTGAGTGGAGTTTATTTAAGATATTTTATGAAAATTTTGATTTGACGCTTTAACCCCCTGTGTTGGGGTCCGATTTTAATTTTTGAACAAAGTGTGAGGGAAAAGGGGGATAAAAAAGTGAAAAGACAAAAGTATCCCCAATACTATTCGTAAGTTTTGTGTGATAGTTAATACGATAATATTGTTATCTTATTCAATAATCATATAAAGATGTGGTCCAGTCTAATTTAATTTTAATTAACCAAATAATTAATTGTTGTATCGTGCCAATTGTCTACTACGTGTACCACGATCTTAAATTGTGTCATCTACTTTCAACGGTATGGATTCTGTCAGCACTTTGCATGTAAGTTGAATCTACGGTCATAATGCACGATGAGATGATACTTGAAATTCACAAATTATGCACGCGAGATCATAAAGAACAAATTAATAAGGCCCTCCCTGGTTTCACTTCCTCCTACTTCCTCGCTGTGAAATTTTAATGCCTCAAATCCCCCCAAATTTTAATTCTTAAAATAATATTTCAAATTTGAATCTTATTCTATGGTAACATAATGTTCGCTTCCTAATTGTACCAAATATCATTTGTCCCATAACTAGATTGGGTAACAACACCCAACGTTTATTAGTTATTATCTGACTATTTGGTACTCCTAAAATAACATGTTAAATTCATCTAACCACCTGTTTCATATCAATAAATATTTATAATCATAAATCAACGTCAAATTGTTTAAAATTGGTAGGAATTTAAGAGAAAAAAAATGTAGGAGACATTATCTTATAGTAGGTGGGAAATGAATCATGTCTAACCTTTGTGTTTTCTGTAATATCATAATAATTGGTTGCGCCAACTCTGTTTTCATTAGTCAACTCATCCCCCCGTGAAACATCCATGACGTCGTTTTGAACTAATTCATCCTCAAAAGAATTAACTGTGGTAGAGCTGGTAGTAGTGGGCGTGAGATCTTTACAGCTACTACTGGACCAGTTGTCACTATTACTGTTACTATTACTGTTACTATGCTTACTGTTCAAGGTACGCCGAGTTACTTCGGTCTCTTTGAGTAAATCGCCTAATGATTTCAACTGTTTAACCTCGTTGTAACGTTGATCACTTTTCTTCCACAAGCTACATTTCAATATCTTCCTAGAAAGATTCCCGGAGCGGATAAAAGGGAAATGCTTGAATGCCTTAATCATCATAGTAGATGCTCGTTGTAACATAGACGATTGTCCTGAATTTAAATTCGACTTACAGTTAGTTTCGCTTTTATTAAGTTCCATTTGGACAAGGAACCTAATGGAGGTGGGTGGACGGCGAGGGTATGATCTGAATCCATTCGAGGAACACGAGTTTATGTCGTTGAGTAAGTAATCTCTTAGCAAAAGAGAATTGGGCAATTGTTTGTTGACAGTTTTCGAATCATCCGAAAGTGAAGGTCTTGGAATTATTGACATTGTGAGATATGTGAGTAAAAGATTTCGTTTTGTGATTAAAGGTGTGAAAGTGAGATAAATTTGTTTTAATGAAGTAGTACAAGTAATGAAAATGGAAGGAGGATGCTTTGGAGAGATAAATGAAGATTGGTTTTATGTTATGGTTTAAAATTGGGGGGATTGGGCTAACTTGTTAGTTGTTACTCTGTATTTGAATCACATGGCAACTATTATTATTAGGGATGGCACCCGCGGGTCGTGGGCGCGGATCCACTACATCCATCACCCGCACCCGCGGATTTCTTGAAGATCCATTAGCCCGCGGATCTTGGTTAACGGATTTATTTTTAGATCCATCCCTGTACCCACGAATATTCGCGGGTCGCGAGTTTACACGCGGATCTTATTATGAAGTATATGTAAATTAAAGTATTTAAAAATCAAAAATAAATATCATTACATAATTTAAAGTGACATGAAAAACATCACTCAATCATCTACCCATGTTTATGATATGCAAAGCTACAAAGTTTAAAATTAACAATCAATAATTAGTTGTTAAACCTAATCATATAGTAGGTTGACGAATTACTTAAGTGATATGTAAAAATTAAATTTATTAAGATGGTCTAATAAACGAAACAAACAGCAATATGCTTTGATTATATAATACATGTAATGTGTAGTTGTGAGATGCTCTGGTTAATAAAAAGTTCGATACCAAAATGATATGAATAATGTAGAAACTTATACGAAGTAAATTATTACCTATTGGCCATTTATTCAAGTGGGAGATTTCCACCCATTTAGAACGGATATACCCGTGATTATTCAAACGGGTATTGCGAATTTTCGAATCGGATTTTACCCGCAACGGATTTATTACATCCATCACCCACCCGCGACCCGTCAGCGGGTACAAAATTACATCCATCGCCCACCCGCGGCTAAAGATTTTTGATTTTATCCGCCCATCACGGGCGCGGGTATCCGCGGATCTCGGATTTTTTTAGATCCATTGCCATCCCTAATTATTATTATTATTATATTTAAAATATGTTTTTTTAATAATAATACACCTTGTTTTTATTGTAACTGTCATATTTTCACTTACAAAGTCAACTTTAACTGTAAATAGTTTTGCCTATATTATATAATTCGATAACAAATATATAGATGAATTGGGTTTAAATTAGTTTTGATTAATATAACAATCATTAGATATTATATATAACAAGCATGAGGCTAGCCGCGGATTGCTGCGACGACTACGTTTTCACAGTCGCGTATGAAGGTGTATATGAGCCTATCGCGCTTTACAGATATAAGCATGGTAATTGGCTTTAACATTATATTTTAGTTAAGTTGTTTTGTATAGGCAAGTATGGGACCTATACATGTACGTACATTGATAAACAAACTAAGAAAAAAAAATATATACACACTGTTCTTCTCTCGTGCCTCCACTATTTCTCTATCTAAAAAGCAGCAAACTTTATCGTTTTTTGTCATTTGATCGCTTGAACATACATATACACCTAAGTAAATACTTAAGTACGTATTTAAGAGCCAAGTACATCATGTTGCCTAAGGAGCGTGTTATGGGACCAAAAAACAGATGCTCCTGTGTGAAGCCACTGTTGTTTTATTCCTCACTTAAAGCACCGAGTGATTCTGAGAAAACTCTGTATTTGCAAACAATAGGATATGACAAATGATCAATTATGGGCAACTACATATACAAATACAGAAGTAATTAGAGAAAAAATATAAAATATTTAATAGCATAATAATAACTAACTCAAGACAATCGAAGTTTCTCATATCAAGACATATAGTTACATTTAGTATGATAAGTAGAAGCTTATCTCGACAGATGTTTGATAGCTCCATGCTCCTTAAGTCAATCCTTCCAAGCAAGCAAATCCGTATAACATTCCAATACTCTCAACTTATTCTAGTATTTCCACTTGTGAGTCGTCTATATTAGCATTAGCAATATTATACAACTAACAAAAATAAACAGTTCAATTTGAATTACTATGACTAAAACTTCATTTCAATTATGTTCCCTTCAATGAGTAAAATTATGACATATAATTATGATAATATTCGCAAGTTGCAACTCAATAAAATCCTACCATTCATGCCTTGTAGCGGTCTCATTTCCTCTACGTTTAATCATTTCACTGACACCAAATAATAATAGAAATAGTCATCAAACACAATACCTCCGCATTTTACATTTAAAATGTAGTATACGAGTCAAATGAACTGAAATTTAATTAATGGTCAAAAATCTAAATTAATACATATTAAAAATAAATTGTGAAAAACCTACTCCGATTGAGAAATCCCTTATTCTGCTCATCAATGGCCATATGCAATATGTGTGTCCGATGCAACCCCACATGTACATGTTGCAATAGTATAGCGATACAGTCACACGAACCAACCACAACCGACAACGACAAACAGAAATGCAGCAACATAAACGGAAATAAGCAATAAAAATATGAAATTAAAAGCTGAAAATAACCCACGGATAGAAAGATCGCAAGAAGCACGCGAACAAAACTACCAGAGGTTAACTATCATTGTTTCCATCACGAATTGATTCCGTCCGACGTTTCTTAAGTGGCATATCGACTATACGAAGCAACATATGTATGAACACAATTTCAACAATAGGCAAGTTACAATTCCTGTTGACCAATGGCCAACAGCAAAAGAATACAAACATCATGTATCAAAAAAGAAATGCCAACTAAAAAATTGTAACAAACGACATGTAGCCAAATAACACAAATATACAGCCAAACAACAAATAGGAGACATATTGACACACAACAAATGTAAGATTGATAATTCCTCAACTAATACCCGGATTAAGAAAAAGAGAGTTAAAAAAATGAACCGTACCTCAGAAGCAATGAAAACGGCAAGCAGTAAAACAACCTGCAACATAGAGAAATCGAGGCTCGGAGACGTTAAGACGTTAAATTACAGATGAAAAAACACACTTATATTAAAAGTAGAAAAATTCCGGTAAAACCACAACAATCAACTTACTTCAAAATGAACTGAGCCCTAAAATTTCATATTCATTAATCACTTCAGACAACATATGTATAAAAAACTTGAAAAACTCGAGTTATAAATAAAATCTTTAGTAAATTAACAAATGCTTACCTAGGTGTATTATAACGACAATACGCAAGCTAGAAAAATACAAAGACATCTGCTGCAGCGACATCGACGGCGGCGAAAATATCTCTTTCCGGTGGCATATGTACGGGCAACCACAACCGGCTAAAAAGGATAAATCAAAGGCTCCAAACCCTAATCAATCAGATAATCGAAGAACAAAATTATGCACGTCAGTCGCAACCATCGGAACCAACGAAAAACCCAAACTTTTTAGGTTTAGATCATACACCTACAAACAATATCGTGGTAATAAATCAATTAGACAACTACCAATCAATTTTGGTATACAATTATTCTTTGTTGCTATCATATTAGCTAAGGTATAAATCTACATGATTATTCTGAATCTAATTTGAATCTGTGTTTCTTATGGTGGAAGCTCATAACTCTTAACAAATTTAATTAATAAGTCTAGCTAATCAATGAATATAAAACAAATTTATTAGACAACATACTTGATATGAATAGGTGTGTAAATAAATGGCACACCAAAAGACATACCGTATTCTGTCGCAATTGCTTTTGATGTGAAAACATTGTCTCCCGTTATCATCTTAATCCTTAGGCTGCTTGCTGCCATTTGTTGGATTATGTTTATAAACTGTGCCTATTCTTTGCGATTGATCGACTCTAGAAGTGCATTTACATCCATATCTATCTACACACACACACACACACACATATTCTTATATATATATATATATATATATATATATATATATATATATATATATATATATATATATATATATATAGTGGCAGGATCAAGAGGGAAGTAACCATTCGGGGGGAAGGGGGGGAAGCAAAAACTTTTTTTTTTTCGTTTTTTGAAAAAACTTTGTTCACGAACATTATAGATGAGATGAAAATATGAACATTTAGTAGAGACACTTTGTGATAAATGTTTTTATTTTGGTGGGAAAACGCTCGAAGAAGTAATATATAACAATTATCGTGTTTTTCGAGCGTATTTTGAGATTTTAGCTATTGGGGTTTAGATATTAGGGTTTAGATATTAGGGTTTATAGGGTTTAGATTTTAGGGTATAGAAATTTAGGGTTTTGACAAGCGAGCGGGCTTTTAAGTTGTTGATATCATTATTTAGCTACATTAATGAGGATAATAATCTTATAATATATATTGACCAGAGTTACACTCTCTCTCTCTCTCTTTTTACAACGGACCCTTTCATACCCAAGAGTTACAAAATTTTTCATCTAAATTACTGAAAATTAGGAGCCACCACCATCCTCATAATTTTCAAATTACGCCGACGAACCTAATACACTAACTTCCACCGGAAACGGTGCACACACGCGCCAGAATTTTTTCCGGCAAGTTTTTGTGGGTTTGATTCCGGCCTTTTTCAAGCTTTTCCGGTCTGGTTCAGTGAGTACTACAGCACCGAGAACGAATCTGTGTCTGGATCTACTCGTTTATTGTTTTTGCAGGTCCACGAACCGTCGCTGATAGGACGAACGCCGGACACTTTGCCGGAAATAAGACCTCCGGCCGGTTACCTCTTTCACTTTCTCCTTATCTTTCGCTGTTACATGCTTGTTTCTGTGTTATACTCTGTTTCTCGTGCTTACATATATACTGTATGTATTTGTATTGCATTTTGACTGACTGAATTTTTTAATTTTAATTTTAGACTATAAACAAGTACTACACTGGTATTCTTCACCCACTTATGTTGACTTGTTTTTTATAACTTGTTTTCTATTTTCCTTGGTTATTATCACTATTTTATATTATTTTACTTTCTTATTATTATTGATACTAAATTATTTTTATTAACAACTTTATTACTTTATTATTAGTATTATTATATTATCATATCTATTTATATTATATTACTCCTCCTTTTTTATACCCTTTGTTTATCATATAGAGTAAGATAGACTCGGGTCGTAGAGATGGTCACGTGAGGTCATGTCCTTCTTACTTAGGGGCGGTTAGGTCTAGAGGGTGTAGAATTGGCAATAGGTTAGCGGACCCGGTTCAGATTAGAGTAGGGAGTTGGAATGTAGGAACTTTGACTAGCAAATCCTATGAGCTTGTTGAGACCTTACGTAAGAGTAAGGTGGATATTGTGTGTGTTCAAGAAACCAGATGGAAGGGTCAAGAAGCGGTTGACATTGAAGACTACAGGTTGTGGTTTTCGGGTTCTACGGTAGCTAGAAACGGGGTAGGAATCATTTTAGGACATCCGTATAAGGATAATATCGTGGGCGTAGGTAGGTGTAGTGATAGGATTATGTCAATAAGATTAGTTATCCATGAGGAGACTTACATGGTCATTAGCGCTTACGCACCTCACGCTGGTTTGGGTGAAGAAGAAAAAAGAAGCTTTTGGGATTCGTTAGATGAAGTCGTGAGGAGTTGCCCCGCTGACCACCGTTTACTTATTGGGGGAGACCTTAATGGTCATATAGGCACGGATTCAGACGGATATACGGGTGTCCATGGGGGCTTTGGGTACGGTGTTCGAAACGAAGAAGGACGCTCTATTCTCGATTTCGCTGTTGCCCATGATTTGGTTGTTGCAAACTCTTTCTTCAGGAAGACGGAAGCTCAACTAGCTACTTTCCACAGTGGGGGCCATAGTACCCAGATTGACTATTTGCTGCTTCGCAAAGGGGAGCGTAGGGCTTGCAGAGACTGTAGAGTTCTGACTACCTGGACCTGTTCCACACAACACAGATTATTGGTCATGGACCTGGCCTTGCAGAGGCGGGCTTCCAGGAGCGTGAAACCCGTCCAACCTAGGATCTTATGGAAGAATCTAAATGGAGTGAAAGCCGAAACTTTTAAAGCTTCGGTTTTGGAAAGAGTAGAGGCAGGAGTGGAAATTGCTACTCATGGTGACGCGGATCAGATGTGGAATAGTCTGGCTTCCACTATTAGAGATGTAGCCAAGGAAGCCTTAGGTGTGGTTGTAGGGACATCGCGTGGTCACAAATCTAGTAGAGAATCATGGTGGATTAGCGATGAGGTCCAAACCAAAGTTGCGCTTAAGCAACTAAGGTTTAGGGAGCTCATTACTTGCAGGGAGGGAACACATGAGGATAGAACTAGGGCAGAAGAGAGATATAAAGAAGCCAAAAAGGAAGCTAAGAAGGCTGTTGCACGTGCAAAAAATAAAGCGTATGAAGATCTGTATAAGAAACTAGATTCTAAAGAAGGAGCTAATGATATCTACAGGATTGCAAAAGCTAGAGAGCGTAGGAGGAGGGATATAGATAACATCAAGTTTATCAAAGATGAAGCCGGTCAAACCATAGTGAAGGAAGACGAAATTAGAAAAAGATGGGAAGGTTATTTCTCATCTCTTTTCGTTGGAGGGGTACCCGGGCGCCAAGAGGAACCGCGCGACTGTGGTATAGGTCAATTCCAGAATAACAATTTCTGTAGGAGGATCAGGCAGGAAGAAGTTAGAGTGGCACTACGAAAGATGGGTAGAAACAAAGCTGTTGGACCAGACCAGATTCCAATAGAGGTGTGGCGGTGCCTGGGCGATGATGGTGTTAGGTGGTTGACGTGTCTCTTCAATAAGACGTTTAGAAGCTATAAAATGCCCACTGAATGGAGACGCAGCGAGATTATCCCCATCTTCAAAAATAAAGGGGATGCCCAAATCTGCGGTAATTACAGAGGCATAAAATTACTTAGCCATACCATGAAGCTTTGGGAGAGAGTGATTGAGACTAGACTTCGACGCGAAACTACAGTTTCGGAAAACCAATTTGGTTTCATGCCAGGGCGCTCTTCAATGGAGGCAATTCATATTATAAGAAGCGTTATGGAGAAGTATAGGGAGAAGCAAAAGAGCCTAGAGATGGTTTTCCTTGACTTAGAAAAGGCCTATGATTGTGTTCCGCGAAAGTTAATTTGGAAGACCCTAAATGGTAGAGGTATCCCAAGTAGATATATTAGAGCAATTATGGATATGTACGAAGGGGCGAAGTCCTGTGTTCGGACGCCTGTGGGAAACACAGAGTATTTCCCGATAGAAGTAGGCTTGCATCAGGGATCTGCCCTAAGCCCTTTTCTTTTCGCTTTGATTCTCGATGAGCTGTCTCGAGGAATACAAGAGAACATCCCATGGAGTCTGATTTTTGCCGACGATATTGTGCTTGTAGCGGATTCCAAAGAAGAGCTTAATAGAAGACTAGAACAATGGAGGGAGGCCCTAGAACAAAATGGGCTAAGGATCAGTAGACAAAAGACGGAATATCTTAGGTGTGATTTCAACAGTGTTGAAGATGAACAAAACGCTGGAGTGAATATCAGCATTGGGGACCAGATCTTGCACCCGCAAGATTCCTTTAGATATCTAGGCTCGGTCCTCCATAAATCGGGGAGGATAGATGAAGACGTGACCCATCGTATTAAGGTAGGTTGGTTGAAGTGGAGGGCAGCGAAAGGGGTCTTGTGCGACAAGAAGATTCCACTCAAATTGAAAGGGAAATTCCTCAAGGTGGCAATTAGACCTGCCATGTTGTACGGATCAGAATGTTGGCCAATGACGAAGGCCCAAGAGAGAAGGATGGAGGTGGCCGAAATGAGGATGCTTAGGTGGACATGTGGCAGGACCATGTTAGATATGATTCCAAATAAAGTGTTTAGGGAAAACCTTGGAATCGGAAGCATTATCGACAAGCTAAGAGAAGAACGACTTCGATGGTTTGGGCATGTGATGAGGCGACCACGAACTGCCCCGGTTAGGAGAGTCGAGGCACTCACGGTCGACGGCGTTAGGAGAAGGGGTAGACCTACTCGTAGGTGGGTGGATAGACTAAGGCTCGACATGAAGGAGCTTTTGTTGACCGAGGACATGACTTCTGATAGGAATGCGTGGAGGGCTAGAATACGAATAATCGAGTAGGGTGCGTATTTTTTTACTATTATTATTATTATTATTATTATTATTATTATTATTATTATTATTATTATTATTTTTATTATTATTATTATTGGTAGTGCTACTCTACTATTATTTTTATTAGTACTTTTTTATTATTATTATTGTTTGTATTGTGTATTAGCAATATTATCTCTTGTATCATTATTAGTATTATTGTTATTACTACTACTACTACTACTACTACTTACTTTATTATTATTATTATTATTATTATTATTACTATTACTTATACTTTCACTATTATAGTACTATATGTATTATTATTATCTTTCACTATTACTACTATTACTATTACTACCTACCATTATTTGCTTTTTACCATTATTATTCCCTATTATTAGTATTTGTATGATCAATATTAATACTATTACTATTATAATTTTTTACTATTACTATGTACTTTTATTTGCATATTACTATCGGTATTAGTATTATTAGTGTCTCGGTATTAGTATTATTAGTGTCTGTATTATTATTAGTATTGTGTATCATAATTATTAATTGATTGTGTATTTGTATTTGTTTTACAAATATTTATTACTATTAATATTTATATGAACTATTATTATTACTATGATTGTATTACTATTACTATCGTTTTTATTAGTTTTATGTACTATTACTATTAATATTAAATGAGTTTGTTTTTGGTATCCTTGAATATGGTTGTATGCTTGCTTGCTTGGTTGTACGTATGCACATAGGCTCATGTAGGTGGTTGTGTGATGTAGGTACGCACATTTTTTGTATGTTAGTTCGATTTTATATGTATGTATATATGCAGGTATGTATGTTTGTATGCGGGTTTTTACTTGTCTGTAGGTGTGGAATTTTCACTCACGTATGTATGTTTTGCTAATAGGTTTAGGTAGGACTTGGTACGTATATTCGTATACGAATGTAGGTATTTTTTTTTTTTTTTTTTTTTTTTTTTTTTTTTTTTTTTTCATGTTTTTAGGCTTATGTTTGTGTGTATGTATGGCGGTAGATATATTTTTATGTATATTTGTATTATGTATGTACGTATGTATGTATGCTTATGTAGGTGTATATGTTATGTATGTATGGTTGTATGTATGGTTTTATGCATGTATGTATGTACGTAGGTATGTTTCATGCATGTACGTAGGTATGTCTTATGTATGTAAGTAGGTATGTCTGGTGTACGGTTGTATGTAGGTTTATGTATGTGTGTATGTATGTACGTTTGTATGCATGTATGTATGATTAGGTGCTTCGCATCGTTCGGTGCATCTTGGGACTATTATGGCTGAGGACGACCTTCCTTGTTCTTGAGCTTGGTTGGTCTCTTTTAGTTGGGTGGTTTCGGGGGTGTCTACCGTAAAGGTGCATGAGTGGTTTTTGGTTTGCTAAGGGTGGTTGGCTCTTTGCTTGCGCAACAACTTCCACCCGGCATGCCCTCGAGTTGCCGTCCATAAGGTCTTTTGGCTCTACTTTTTGAGGCAACGACAAGCGTCGTTTTAGTGGCGTCTTGACTGCCGCTTAAAGCCTAAATTGATTTTCAGGCAGACTTTAAACCCATGAAAATTTGATTCTACCATTTTCATGGCGTTTATCTTTTTTTTTTTTTTTTTTTTATTATTATTATTATTATTTTTATTTTTTTATTTTTTTTTATTTTTATTTTTATTACATTTTATTTTTATTATTACTACTTATCTATATATTATTTATCTATATATTTATTTATTTTATTTTTACTTATCTATTTTTATTTATTTTTTTACTTTTTTTTATTTATTATTTGTATTTTATTTTTATTTTATTTTTTATTTTTATTTATTTTTATTTTTTTTTTTTTTTTTTTTTTTTTATTTATCTATCTATTTAAAAATAAAAAATTCTTTTTTAGCCGGAGGTCCTCACGGAAGCAATCTCTCTACCCTGGAGTAGAGAGGGGGATGAATTTTCTTTACTGTGGGTGGAGATTTCCTTTTCCTGACTCGTGGTTAAGGAAACGACTTCTCTTCTATTTTAGGGTAGAGGAAGGATTGTCTACATCTTACCTCCCCCATACCTCGCAGGCGCGGGATTGGGTATTGTTATTGTTGTTATTGTTGGTGGTATAGAAATTTAGGGTTTAGGGTTTAGATTTAGGGTTTAGATTTAGGGTTTAGATTGAGTTTTTAACACGAACGGTTTACATAAACCCAAAACACCAAACCCTAAACCCTAAACCCTAAACCCTAAATCGGGCTAAATTTTACTTCACAAAACATGGAAAAAAAAAAACGTTCACATTCTTCACGAACAATATTATCTTGAATGTTATTTTTGTCGATCGTTTTCCCGCCTAAATAATAACATTCATCACGAAGTGTCTCTTCTAAATATTCATATTTTTGTGTGATCTTGATGCAAGAAAAAAAAATTCAAAAAAAACGAAAAAAAAAAAAAAATTTGCTTCCCCCCGATTGGTTACTTCCCCATTGATCCTGCCTATATATATATATATATATATATATATATATATATATATATATATATAGTGGTAGGATCAATGGGGAAGTAACCAATCGGGGGGAAGCGGGGGGAAGCAAAAACTTTTTTTTTTCTTTTCGTTTTTTGAAAAAACTTTGTTCACGAACATTATAGATGAGATGAAAATATGAACATTTAGTAGAGACACTTTGTGATAAATGTTTTTATTTTGGCGGGAAAACGCTCGAAGAAGTAATATATAACAATTATCGTGTTTTTCGAGCGTATGTTGAGGTTTAGCTATTGGGGTTTAGATATTAGGGTTTAGATATTAGGGTTTATAGGGTTTAGATATTAGGGTTTAGAAATTTAGGGTTTAGGGTTTAGATTTAGGGTTTAGATTTAGAATTTAGATTGAGTTTTTAACACGAACGGTTTAGAGTTTAGGGTTTAGGGTTTGGTGTTTTGGGTTTATATCGGGCTAAATTTTACTTCACAAAACATGAAAAAACAACGTTCATATTCTTCACGAACAATATTATCTTGAATGTTATTTTTGTCGATCGTTTTCCCGCCTAAATAATAACATTCATCACGAAGTGTCTCTTCTAAATGTTCATATTTTCGTGTGATCTTGATGCCGGAAAAAAAAATTCCAAAAAAAATGAAGAAAAAAAAAATTTGCTTCCCCCGATTGGTTACTTCCCCATTGATCCTGCCCTCTATATATATATATATATATATATATATATATATATATATAATGTGTGTGAGATAAATGAGAAAAGATAACTGATTAACTATTGTTCGGAGACCTTTTACTTGTATATGTTGCACCATTCTAGTGAACGTGTACGATGTCGTCTTCATTCTTCCTAATTGTAACGTCGCTTCGTTTCTTCTCAGAGTTAAGGGTTTGAACGTGAAGAACGGTAGAACCTTGCTTCAATTTCCTTATATCCATACGTAAATTCGTGACTGCCCATGAAAATATCGCCTTTTCAGTTGGGCTACCAAAATATTCATCAGTCGTTCCCGATTTGTAGACGCTACCAATGGTAAATATTTGTAACTTTCATCTGTTACAAAAGAATAAAACTTTACCAATGAAGGTCTGAACATTAATAACAACATAGGCAACATACAACAAATTCGTAATAATAAAACAATATATCCTGACGCGCACAACATACCTCATAGATCACCATTAATAAATTATTAACACTTGCTTATTCAGTCATTTTATCGAACACGTAGCAGACATACAAACAGATCGAAAGAATATAACCTTCAAATGGATTTAAATACTGAATAACAAATAAAGCCACCTAAATCAGTCAGTTTCAATAACCATGGCCAGATCAGCTATCATTCGCTTCATCCAAAAAGCAAGCGTGAGTGTGACAGCAAGCGGTAGGGCTTCAGGGATTGCCACCACAACAATCGTGAAACAGTAGGCCTTCGAATCAAAATCCTATGGATAACAATTATCGGTTTCTCTTTATTTTCTATTACAAAACCCATAATCTAACAAATACGCTCCTTTAACTTGCAACAAAACACAACGAAAATCGAAATCACAATTAATATTGAACAATAGAACAAACCTGAAAATGTTTCTGTGACTCCGATTTCAAATCGGGTTCGTTAAACACCGGCGTCGCCATCTGGGTGCCTAAAATTTAACAAATGGATCGAGTAAATAGCTGGTATTTCGAGAAACCCTAAAACCCAAAGCAAACGGAGCAGTGGAGTTCGAGTTTCTTCAGATCAGTGGAGTTCGCGTTTCTCCAGATCGATACAATCACCGGAGAGGAATAAGTCGCTAAAAACCCTAGCAAATGGAAGGATGGAGATTGTTCGAGATATATGGGGCAGGTGTTAAAAACACAAAAATACCCTTTTCTTATAAAATAATGGAGTAAATAGTAAAAACATACTTTCTATTAAATATATTTATATTTATATTTTATATTTATATTTATAATAAAATGAATATTATAAAAGAAATATATTAAAAAATAAAAAATAAATACTAATAATGAGACGGGAGGAGTATAATAAAATTTACTATATTAAGTATTAGACAAAATCCATAAATAGCACCGAGGACGTTTCCGTCTTTTCACTTTTTTCCCTTTCCAAAAAGCCCCCACACTTCATTCGAAATTTAAAATCCATGAATAGTACCGAGGGCGTTTCCGTCTTTTCACTTTTTTCCCTTTCCAAAAAGCCCCCATACTTTATTCGAAATTTAAAATCGACCCCCAAACAGGGGGTAAAGTGTCAAATCAACATTTTCATAAAAAAATCTTAACTAAACTCCATCTAAATATTCGACGGGTCATATCTTCTCGCCTGCAACGAGTTAAATTTTTCCGACACCATCGTTAAGCTCTAAATAATTTTACAAACACAATGTCACTAACTATACGTAAAACGGACGTTTTTTAAAAAACAATAAATATTTGAGTCCACCTTTCATACACGTTGATTTTTTCCTCACGGGCTCCGTACCTATTTTCATCTATTAACAACATATACATATGGGTCTTATTATTTTTTTAAAAAGTTATTTAGTAATTTTTTTGATATTACTCAATAAATATTCTATTCTTAAATCATACGGAGTGTTAATATAAGCTAACGACTTAATTGCGTTAAATTTTAAAAAGTCAACAACTCCATAGCGGAACGCGAAAAATACACATATATTGTTAATTTAAGATAACATCTAAATCTTTGACGGGTTATACCTTTTCGTTCGAATCGAGTTGCGCTTCAACGACATCATCGTTAGCCACAAAATAATTTTGCAAAATAAACATAACAAAATACATTGGAAACCGAACCCCGACGCGAAGCGAGGGTTGAAAAACTAGTTATAAGCATATGATCATTGGCAAATGTCACACGTACATATTCTATTTTAGACACTTCCAAAACTTAAAGTAAATACTCCGTAGATATTTAGTTGATATTTTATTTATAAAAAAATACAAAAGTATATAAAAGATTTTTTAAATGACAACCTTGTCGTTAAGGCGCATTAATGTATTGTTTAAAGTGAATAACGTTAATTTTTATATGGTGTTTATTAAAAAGTACGAGTCTTTTTGCACCTCATGATGATCCGAAGGGTTATCATTAAAATTTTTGAAGTATAAAATAACTAAACTAGTTTTAAAAAGATTATTAACAAAACTAGTTATATTGAATACAGAAGTGAATGACATGATAACTTAAAAGTGTAAAGAACCATTAATCTTATTCATTACATAACAATTGTTTCTCCTATCGTTATTTTTTTAACGGCAAAACAGTATATATATATATATATATATATATATATATATATATATATATATATATATATATATATATATATGTATGAAAATGAAAAATTTACAAGGAGTTCCAATTACATAAAAGCACCTACATCTATAAAACCAAAAACGAGAAAAATTATAGAGACCGAGATGAAAAGACTTCACAGATGGCAGGAGCCTTAGTCCGTTCATTATCATTAAGGGCGAGATTGGACTTGAAAAGAATTAACTTAACAAGCTGGAATGGGAACGGGGCACAGTGTTGACAATTCAACGACAAAGCACCAGTGGCGAAGCCAGGATTATAAACCAATGGGGTCAGGAGTAATAATGAAATGAGTTACGATTTTTTACACTATCAGTTTTCAGCGATACAATATTTTATAATATTGTAACGTACGACTCTTTGAAACACATTTATTATGGATCACCTCCTTAGAGTCACAAATATTTGATTGGAAAACTATAACTACATATAAATATAATATTTTTTGTCAAGCACACGTGTAAACTTTTTTGTTCATTTAATTTTATTAATCATATAGGAAAGAAATGAAGTAGCCCATTTACATACACGTATATTACTCTAATATGGAATAATAAATACACATGATCAATATTGACCATAGCATACGTGACCATCTAAAAGGGGTCACATGCATATATTCACATCCAGACTACCTTAATTACCTATATATGCTATGACTTATAATGAGGTGAGTGGTGTCAACTGACCCCAGTCCTATACATGTGGCTACGCCACTGCAAAGAACCCCGAACCATCTCAAATTCTCTCGACCAAAACAACTACTCCATGAGTGAGGCAAAAACCTGCTTTTAACACAATCTTCGATCTCAAATTAAATCCATCTTTTTCTCCACAATTTTAAAAATAAAACACGTTGAATCTATTCTAAACATTCTCCAACCCTTACTCTTCACTTTTTAACATTAACAATAACAATAATAATAATAATTGTAATTATATAATAATAATAATAATAATAATAATAATAATAATAATAATAATAATAATAATAATAATAATAAATAAATAAATAAATAAATCGGGAAACTATAATTTATAAATATTGATAAACTAGTGGATTTAGTCTTTGTTGTTAGTACCAAGTAGTGATTATACTAGTTGAACTTGTGAGTGTTTATATGTTTCTTTATTTTTTTAATTGCAAATAGATTTATTGCTGTTGAATAGAGACTATAGGCCCAATACAAAATAAGATGGGCTCGAAACAAGGCCACGAAATGAGAACAACTAATAGATATACAACAATGAGATTATCATCAAAAAGCCCATCCTTTTTTTAACTTTTTTGTGTGAGAGCCCAAAAAAATTTGCCTATTTGCTCTCGCAAGGAGCAAGGTGCCTTGCTCCCTTGTGCCTTGCGTCCTTGCGACATTGGTTCCACCTGGAGCAAGGAGCAAGGCACCTTGCTCCTAGCTCCCAGGTGAAACCAAGGTCGCAAGGCGCAAGAGAGCAAGGCACCTTGCTCCTTGCGAGGGCAATTTGACAAAAAAAAAATTGTGGGCTATCAAGCAAAAAAGGTAAAAAAAAAAAAAACAATGAGCTTCTTAGTGATAATCCAATACAATAACAACAACAACACTCAATACCACATAAGTGGTGTATGAAGAGGTGAAATATAAACAATCATTCCCCTATCCGAGAATAAATGCAGGTCATTTCTCCACCGAGAGTGAAAACACTCTCAAAAGTAGAGAAAGTCATCCCTCTCTCTATTCGGCGGATAGAGAGATTGCTTCCGAGTGGACCTCCGGCCAACAAGTAGGAAAAAGTTTTAAGAAAATAAAATAAAATTGAGACGTAATGAAAATGGTAAACTCAAATTTCCATGAGTTTTAAATCATGCCTGAAATTTAATTTAGCATCTAAGATTATGAACGATCATAATTCTGAAGTCCGTGATCCTTATAGGTATTTTTTTTTTAAAATATTTCCTGTTACAAACACCTCAACAAAAACTTCCCAATAAGTATTTGGTGAGATTTTTTGTATTAAGTTAGCAAACAAGTCATAAACCTCCTGAAACAATAGCAAATAAAAAAAGAAAGTTAAAACATTTATGGAACATATATAGTCAGTTAGTCATGATATGTAATAATGTAGCCTATTTTGAGATATACATAACCCAATAGATTGTTTAGAACATTGAATCCTAACACCCACAAATCATTTAGTATAACTTTGGGACAAAACAGAGTTACATGTCAGCCATAACTCGACCCATTTCAACTCATAACCCGATATATTACCCATTTTACCATGAACATATTTTGAGTCGTTTCCCAAATTGCGCACAATCTTCTTCAAATTCTTTCATTTTCCTTTACGTTTACAAATGCCAACCTTAAGATAAATTGTTAGCAGATATCAATATACTTCCCTTTACATGTTCATCTCCTTTCGGTCCTTCGAAGAGTCCTGGGTCCAAAGACAGTTAAGGAAAAGGATATCTTCACCTACACATATGAAGTAATTATTTATATTAAATAAAACACACCACTTAACGAATGAGTGCCTGTATAGATCCTAGAGAGTGTAAAGTCGAGTATTGATGTCACCCTTCCCTTAAAGAGTTTCAACACCAAAAACCATGTTGGTGTGATTTAAGTTTTGTATATACTAAAGCAAGGAGCTACATTAATGGTGATTATGCAAATAGAACATGGTATCTCCCATTTTTTTTTTGCGAAAATATTAATATATATATATATATATATATATATATATATATATATATATATATATATAAGGTTCAAAGAACCGGTGGTACAACATTGCAGATCCTCAGATCTGTAGTGAGATTACAACGTTGACACTCACTCTGTGCGTCCTATACTACCTAGACGACCAAATTGAAAGCAGAGCGAGCATAATTGAAATTGTGAATTGAAAATACAAACAAGTAACAACCACCAAACTAAAAACCTAAAATAAAAAAAAAAAAAAATATATATATATATATATATATATATATATATATATATATATATATATAAACCCGATCTCGCATCCAATCCCAAGTCTGTCACTCCTCGAGAATAGCATGACCAAAACATTCACCGGGCAATCCGAGAACACTTAACCGAGGCCTGCAAACCAAGAAAAACTCTCGTATCTGAAAAACCCAAACAGGTTCATCGAGTAAGTACCAATCACTGATCGGGCAGACAATACGACCCCAAGAGAAACCCCAGCAAACATTCATTTTCTGATGTCAACCAAGTCAACCACACCGGCAACGGCACCGAGCCCACCCGAATAGACTCAGCGACGGTTAAATGAAGTGAACGAACCAGGCGAGCAGCATCCAACAGAACAAAACCCAGAATCGCACCTTAAAGGAACCAGTCATCCCCGCCAATTTTCTGAGAACATTTACGAACCCGCAGATTCCGACAGTCAAAACAACAACCGGCGTTCGCTGGTATCAGCGGGCAAACCAGCAGCCACCAGCAAATACTAGCTGCCCCCTCGAACCACCAGCGACCACTAGCATTCAAAAATGGCCGCCAATAGTCAACAACGGCCCAAGGTAGCCGCCGGCTGCCACCAAACCTGTAGTGACCTGTCTTAATCCATCCGGACGAAGTCCATATCGATTATAAACGATTCACAACAGTTGATTACATCGCGAGGTACTTGACCTCTATATGATACATTTTACAAACATTGCATTCGTTTTCGAAAAGTCAATCTTTCATTACATCGAAAGTTGACGGCATGCATACCATTTCATAATATATCTAGCTATAATTGACTTAATAATAATCTTGATGAACTAAACGACTCGAATGCAAAGTCTTTTGAAATATGTCATGAATGACTCTAAATAATATCTTTAAAATGAGCAATTGCACAGCGGAAGATTTCTTTCGTTCCTGAGAATAAACATGCTTTAAAGTGTCAACCAAAAGGTTGGTGAGTTTATTAGTTTAACATAAATAATCTTTTTCATCATTTTAATAGACCACAAGATTTTCATTTTCAGTTCTCATAAATATACGACTCATGCATAGAGACAAAATATCATTCATATGGATTAAACACCTGGTAACTGACATTAACAAGATGCATATAAGAATATCCCCTATCATTCAGGGAAAACCATCGGACATGATAAAACAAAATCGAAGTACTAAAGCATCCGGTACTTTGGATGGGGTTTGTTAGGCCCAATAGATCTATCTTTAGGATTGGCGTCAATTAGGGTGTCTGTTCCCTAATTCTTAGATTACCAGACTTAATAAAAAGGGCATATTCGATTTCGATAATTCAACCATATAATGTAGTTTCGATTATTTGTGTCTATTTCGTAAAACATTTATAAAAATTGCGCATGTATTCTCAGTCCAAAAATATAAAGGGTAAAAAGGCAAATGAAACTCACCATACTGTATTTTGTAATAAAAATACATATAACGTCATTAAACAAGTATAGGGTTGGCCTCGAATTCACGAACCTATATCATTTGTATATTTATTAATACATATAATGAAATCACAAAATTTTATTTATTAATATATTATTTACATATATATTTGTAGTTATATAGATTTTATTTCAAATTCCATTTAAAAGATATATTTATATTATATCTTAAATTATATATTAAATGTAGTTATTTTGTATAAATATATATATATTTTTTTTCTAAAAAAAAATTATTATCTATTCATTTAGTTATAATAATATATATATATATATATATATATATATATATATATATATATATATATATATATATATATATATATATATATATGTATATATATATATATGTATGTATATTTACATTATTATTATTATGTTTGAAATTCGATAGTTCGTTACTTGTAGTTATTTATCTAGATAATGTTAATGTATATAGTGATAGTATATGTACTAAATATATTTTATAAAATTATTTATTTGTTGAAAATGATAGTTTTTAACATTAGTGAGTTACTAAAAATAATAACTTTATTAATAATGATAGTACTGATAATAGTAATGATATCATTAGTAATTATAATAATAATACTAATAATTATAAAATGATACCAATTAAAGAAAGTAATAATAAATTCTATTGTTTTCATATTACTGATAATAATAGTAATCCTAAACATGTTAATAATAATAATACATATATTAGTAATGATATTCATAATAATGGTTATAATTCTTGTAATAATAATACTAATCAATAATGAAAATCATAATAATAGGATTTCTAAGTTTCATCATGTATATTAATAATACTAACCAATAATACTAACACAAGCAATTATTAATTATAATATCAATAACAACATTAACAAAATTAATATTAACAATAATAATAATAGTAATAATAATAATTTTTATTTTTTTTTAAAATTAAAAACTACCTTGATAAATCCTCTAAAAAGAAAACTGCCCAAAGCGGGGATTGAACCCGCGACCTCTTGCCCATACACTAACACCCACGACCACCATGCCATTTCTGTTTTATCTGTTTTGTTCTCCCCCTATATGCAATTAACCCATCTGTTTCTATTTCTTCATCATCTTCCTCATAACTAAATCATTATACCCATAAATTACAACAATAACGTTTTTAAATCTTTAAGATATTTAGAGACACCCAGTATTAATTAAAATCAATATTAGCAAACGAAAAATAATGAAAATAAAATAAAATCACAGCCCTGCTGCTCGTCGTGGTTTTTAAAAAAAAAACAAATTGTGATTTCAGATTTGAAAGTTTTTTAGATAAATATTACAACACGAATTAGTTTCTAAATCATATATAAAATTTTTGGATTCATCAATTTCTACATAAACTCAAAAACAAGATCGAATTTTGCCAAGAACACATCGGTTTGACTTTTAAATTCTAAGCTTTGACTCTGGAATTCATCTTCGAAGTTGTAAATTAGGATTTGAGATTTTACAGAATGTTTTTAAAAGAGATTCCTAACAATTCTGCAATTCCAGATTCTAACAATTTATTTGAATTCGAGTTTTGAAAAAAAAATGGAACAGAGGCGACGAGCTATTGAAAGAAAAAGAAAAAAAATATAACTTTCTTTAATTCCCTTCCTAGTTGCAGTGTACTGATGCAATATATAATCGATGATATCATGTGATTCGAATATTGAAGCAGTGAAAGCAATTGCTGTTTAGCGAAAATGGTCGACCAGGAAATTAAGTCAGAAGAAAAATTGGAAGCAGACAAGGAGATAAAAAAATATAACAGATGTTGATTAATAACAGATGCGTGCTTTATCTAGATTATTAATATTACTAATTACTAAATATATCTTGTATATATATTATTACTAATAAATATTTCTTTTATTTGATTTATATATTATTACCAATACAATATGTATTTATGATAGTAATTATAACAATAATAATAATAACTAATAATAAAAATAATAATAAAAATAATAATAATAATAATAATAATAATAATAATAATAATAATAATAATAATAATAATAATAATAATAATAATGGTTATTAATTATATTGGTAATAATAATTATAACAATGATAATACTATATTAATTATATGTATCAAAATTCATACCTATATATTATGTAGTAAAAATAATAACATTTATAATACTGATATTAATGCTAATAGTAATATTAATATTGATAATAATAATGAAAGTAATAATATATTAACATAGTAACTATATTTAAATTTGTTTTTATATATATATTATTACTTATGTAATATTTAATGATCATATAATACATTATATAATAACTTTTATTAAAGATTTATTATTTATACATTTTGTATAATATAAAATTATAATAACCATACATATTTATATAAAGCTTCATTTTAAATTACACTTACTTATTTTATGTCTTATTTTACATTTTTAACTCAAATGTTTAAGTTATAATTTATAATTTCAAATTAATATATACACTTGTATTTATATATATATATATTTATACATATTTATTTACAAACAATTGTTCGTGAATCCTCGGAAACAGTCAAAGGTAATTGAATCCATGTAAACAGTTCAAAAGTTTTTAAACTCAACGTTACAGACTTTGCTTATCGTGTCGGAATCAATTAAAGATTAAGTTTAAATTTGGTCGAAAATTCCCGGGTCATCACAGTACCTACCCGTTAAAGAAATTTCGTCTCGAAATTTGAGTGTGGTGGTCATGGCTAACAATAGAAATGTTTTCATGACGAATATGAATTGATGAATAGAGTTTTATCATCATCGAGTAATATGGATAAAACAATTTGATTATTCGAAGAGTACGAATGAAGTTATCACAAAAGATTGATATAAGACATTAGATATTCATCTTTACTTTTGACGTAGTCATGGTTGAATTCCGGAATTTAAGGGATTTAGATCTCTATAATTAAATACGGTGATCTGCCTCGATTACTCTGTCTGATATTTCCACTATAAATTAAGCTCTTCCGTTCCATTATTCTCACCATTCCTATACTTTCTTTCTTAGTTCATACATCCAAAAGATTGTGAAAATGCTAAATCCCGTTCTAATCCTTGATATTTTCCTAATTATCATTTCTGTCATCCTTCTTTTCAATCTTCCACCAGAAAAATCTGTTTACTTCTACTATTACCTTGGGGTGATACTATTCTTAATTATACCGTGTCTTTATATTGCTATCCGTATTAATATCCACGGTTTGTAATCTCCGTGTTGTTATTGGGCTTTATATTTTATCTTATATTTTGGAGTTCTTTTCCTTTTTATTCTCTTCTCGACCTCTAGTAAAGAGAGTAATGGTCCAGAATTCGTAAATATGGAATTTTCAATGAACTCCATGTTCTAAGCAAGAAAGAACGTGATCGCACAATTTGATTTGTCAAATTACCAGAATCACTGAGAATAGAACTATCAAGAATATATTTTCTTGATATGTTCAGAAGTTAAGCAGAATGAAAGAGTTATGTAACATGGCACATGATGACGGTATGGTCTGTGAATCATCATGTTCTATTTAGAAACTCAGCATGACTTACTGTAATATAATCACGTTGATCAAGTGTCATTATATTATACTAACTCATGCATCAATTTTCAACATTACTTCAATAACATTCATATTTTAAGCTCGAAAGTTTACAGAATATAGAAACTAACAGTTTCTATATGATGTAACACTGATAGCACGATGAGATTAATGATTTCAGATAAGAACAGTTATGAAAATATCTTCAGAAATATGGAGGATATTTATAATGAAAGATACGATGATATCTTGGAATTTCTAATATCGATGGATGATGAAGAAGATTTATCCGAAAGGGTTTAGATTCAGAAGCAAGGTACTCGCTAAAGATTTCATCAGAAACAGAATCATCAGATTCTTTAAATACAGAGTTTGGTCCTTGTATTTGTCCTTGGTCTTCTTCGTGGTTAGCTCAATCCGTTTTCCAGTTCCAACTTTTCTGAGCTTTTCCAACATACTATTCTTTATCATTAAACTTCCGATAATTAAGGTCGTTTACGGTTGTCTACAGTTTCTGCTGCTTCATTCAGCTTTTTCAACATTCAGAGTATTGATTTGTAGACTGAGTGCTGTTCAGAATTTTTGGAATAAAAGACCATAATTCTAAAAGATAAATGTTATACATATAACTGTTGATGTAGATATACTGTACGTTTTCAAAGTACTGATTGCTGATTCTCGGTAATTGGTATGGTAGTTCTCGTTACAAGATGCGGATGAGTATATGATAGGGTTTCAATGAATAAATATAATGATTTATCAGAGAGGTATAAGCCAAGAAGCAACGAGGTTGCTGGTACGTCTGCTGGTAATATGGTGAAATATAAAAGAATTCTCCGGTATCAAACGGTAATCGTATATATCAGGATTATAGTAAGGCTACTTCGAATGATAAGTCGAAGTTGACTTGCTGGAGCTGTGACAAAATTGGCTACTTTGAAAAGGGATCGCAAATAAATGCCAAAGGATCTGACGCGACTACGTGTTAAACTTTTACTCAATTGCTGAGAGTTTCTCAGGTGCATAACTATATGCATAAATCTTTCCTTCCGTAGATGAAGTACGGTTGATTCATCCTATCGATTGAGGTGTTTTCAAGAATCATGAAAGGTTTGAACGCAAATTGTAATCGTCAAGATACAAATGAGGTTTAAGATGAAATCAAGTGGCAAACTTGAAGAATTGTTTAGTTTCATATGTTATAATCAATATTTTAATTCATTTTTAATTGTCCAATGTTATTAGTCCACAGTCGATAGTTTACAGTTAACAGTCCAATAATTCATATATAGTTTAATATATAATATTCGAATTAATTAATACGTATCGTGACCCGTGTACATGTCTCAGACTCGATCACAACTCAAAGTATATATATTATTGTAGAATCAACCTCAACCCTGTATAGAGAACTCGATCATTACTGCATATAGAGTGTCTATGGTTATTCCAAATAATATATATAAATGCGTCGATATGATATGTCAAAACTTTGTATACGTGTCCCGATATTTAAAGTGCGTAACATAAATAACAGAATTTAAATGATGATAAATAAAGTGTGTAAAGTAAATAATAGAAATTAAATGATGATAAATAAAATTGCGAGAATTAAAATTGCGATAATTAAATTGCGATGAATAAATTGCGATAATTAAAATGTAATACGGAATTAACAGTTAGCTAGGAACAGTTAGCTAGGATTTTGTTAGCGTGGATTCTTAATAGAATTTCTCATAGTTAATTCGTTTGTTTCTAACAAATTTTTTTTTTGTCCAATGTTTTCTTCATTATGCCACTTGTTAGATTCTGATAGATCAAAATCCAAATATGAAATTGAATGAAAATAGTTATTCTGCGGTGAACGAATACGTATATCGGTGGTTGTAAATAGGATAGTAAATGACTGTTGAATCAGATTCGAAGAATGTACAATGTAACTTATTAATATGAAATCTAAATATTCCTCGGGTATTACCTACCCGTTAAAATATTTTCACCATTAACAGTTTGTACAAAAGAATTTTTCTTTTCAATCTTTATGAAAACATATATACATATATATTTTCTTCAGACGTAATCATGGATTTAATGAGTCGATGTGATATTAAATTCATCAGATTTACGGCTAAAACTAGAGTACATAATCTCTAAAACATTAGAGATTACATAATTGCCATGAATGACGAAGATAGTTTATGTAGAACGATTCGTAGAACGATGATTATACTCGAGGTACCGAATGAGATGCTGAGGCGTGTGACGTTGAAACTTGGGTTGTTGGTGGTAATGGTGTTGATGTTAGTGGTACTGTTGGTGCCGGTGATTTTGTTGAAGCTGGTACGTTTTGCACCATATTTTTCAGGGCTACAACTCGGGCGCGAAGCTCGTTGATTTCTTATATTATTCCGGGATGATTGTTGGTCGGAACGAGCGAATGAATAAGGTTTAGAATTTTAGATAGAATATAATCGTGGCGAGATACTCTGGAGATGAGTGTGAAAATGGTGTTTTGGACAGGTTCGCCGGTAAGTGCTTCAGGTTCTTCACCAAGAGGTGAATTTGGTTGATGGAAGGGATCGCCTTCTTCGCGTCTCCATTGATTAAGTCGACTACGAACCCATCAGATGAATTGGGGATGGCTGATTGATTGATTCCTTCTGGTGACACCGCTTTCGGAGCTTAGATGAATATCCATATCGGAATAGCTGTCGGAATAACTATCGGAATAGCTATCGGAATCTGAGGGACCTCAATTGGTTGAGGGATTCATCTCGTACGATCAGATGAAGTATTTTCGATAAGAAATAGATTATAGGATGTAGATTAGTACCCTACAATACATAATTTACATATGCATATATAATACTAAAATCCCATAAGTTACGGAGGAATCTACGGAATATGTAAGGCAAAGTTTACAGTAACAGATACGCTAAGATATGAATTAGCAGATACGCTAAGATATGAATTTTTGTCTATACACTAATCATGCAATCCAGGCAGTAAGATATGTCAAGATTAAGAATGATAAGCAAGTAATTTCCTAAGGATGATAAGTGGATGATTTTCTACACGAAATGATAAGCAAAACTTTTGACATGCAGACACGGTCGAAGTCCAGACTCACTAATGCACCTAAACAACTATCAGTTAGACATACTAATGCAAAACCTGGTTCGCTAAGACCACCAGCTCTGATACCAACTGTAGTGACCCGTCCTAATCCATCCGGACGAAGTCCATATCGATTATAAATGATTCACAACAGTTGATTACATCGCGAGGTACTTGACTTCTATATAATACATTTTACAAAACATTGCATTCGTTTTCGAAAAGTCAATCTTTCATTACATCGAAAGTTGACGACATGCATACCATTTCATAATATATCTAGCTATAATTGACTTAACAATAATCTTGATGAACTCAACGACTCGAATGCAACATCTTTTAAAATATGTCATGAATGACTCCAAATAATATCTTTAAAATGAGCAATTGCACAGCGAAAGATTTCTTTCGTACCTGAGAATAAACATGCTTTAAAGTGTCAACCAAAAGGTTAGCGAGTTCATTAGTTTAACATAAATAATCATTTCCATCATTTTAATAGACCACAAGATTTTCATTTTCAGTTTTCATAAATATACGTCTCATGCATAGAGACAAAATATCATTCATATGGATTGAACACCTGGTAACCGACATTAACAAGATGCATATAAGAATATCCCCTATCATTCCGTGAAAACCATCGGATATGATAAAAAAAATCGAAGTACTAAAGCATCCGGTACTTTGGATGGGGTTTGTTAGGCCCAATAGATCTATCTTTAGGATTCGCGTCAATTAGGGTGTCTATTCCCTAATTCTTAGATTACCAGACTTAATAAAAAGGACATATTCGATTTCGATAATTCAACGATATAATGTAGTTTAGATTATTTGTGTCTATTTCGTGAAACATTTATAAAAATTGCGCATGTATTCTTAGCCCAAAAATATAAAGGGTAAAAAGGTAAATGAAACTCACCATACTGTATTTTGTAGTAAAAATACATATAACGTCATTGAACAAGTATAAGGTTGGCCTCGGATTCACGAACCTATATCATTTGTATATTTATTAATACATATAATGAAATCACAAAATTTTATTTATTAATATATTATTTACAAATATATATATATATATATATATATATATATATATATATATATATATATATATATATATATATATATATATATATATATATTTGTAGTTATATAGATTTTATTTCAAATTCCATTTTAAAAATATATTTATATTATATCTTAAATTATATATTAAATGTAGTTATTTTGTATATATATATATATATATATATATATATATATATATATATTTTCTAAAAAAATTATTATCTATTCATTTAGTTATAATATATATATATATATATATATATATATATATATATATATATATATATATATATATATATATATATATATATATCCGTATATATATATGTATGTATATTTACATTATTATTATTATGTTTGAAATTCGATAGTTCGTTACTTGTAGTTATTTATCTAGATAATGTTAATGTATATAGTGATAGTATATGTACTAAATATATTTTATAAAATTATTTATTTGTTGAAAATAATAGTTTTTAACATTAGTGAGTTACTAAAAATAATAACTTTATTAATAATGATAGTACTGATAATAGTAATGATATCATTAATAATTATAATAATAATACTAATAATTATAAAATGATACTAATTAAAGAAAGTAATAATAAATTCTATTGTTTTCATATTACTGATAATAATAGTAATCCTAAACATGTTAATAATAATAATACATATATTAGTAATGATATTCATAATAATGGTTATAATTCTTGTAATAATAATACTAATCAATAATGAAAATCATAATAATAGGATTTCTAAGTTTCATCATGTATATTAATAATACTAACAAATAATACTAACACAAGCAATTATTAATTATATTATCAATAACAACATTAACAAAATTAATATTAACAATAATAATAATAGTAATAATAATAATTTTTATTTTTTTTAAAATTAAAAACTACCTTGATAAATCCTCTAAAAAGAAAACTGCCCAAAGCGGGGATTGAACCCGCGACCTCTTGCCCATACACTAACACCCACGACCACCATGCCATTTCTGTTTTATCTGTTTTGTTCTCCCCCTATATGCAATTAACCCATCTGTTTCTATTTCTTCATCATCTTCCTCATGACTAAATCATTATACCCATAAATTACAACAATAACGTTTTTAAATCTTTAAGATATTTAGAGACACCCAGTATTAATTAAAATCAATATTAGCAAACGAAAAATAATGGAAAAAAATAAAATCACAGCCCTGCTGCTCGTCGTGGTTTTAAAAAAAAAAAATCGTGATTTCAGATTTGAAAGTTTTTTAGATAAATATTACAACACGAATTAGTTTCTAAATCATATATAAAACTTTTGGATTCATCAATTTCTACATAAACTCAAAAACAAGATCGAATTTTGCCAAGAACACATCGGTTTGACTTTTAAATTCTAAGCTTTGACTCTGGAATTCATCTTCGATGTTGTAAATTAGGATTTGAGATTTTACAGAATGTTTTTAAAAGAGATTCCTAACAATTCTGCAATTCCAGATTCTAACAATTCATTTAAATTCGAGTTTTGAAAAAAAAAAATGGAACAGAGGCGACGAGCTGTTGAAAGAAAAAGAAAAAAAATATATAACTTTCTTTAATTCCCTTCCCAGTTGCAGTGTACTGATGCAATATATAATCGATGATATCATGTGATTCGAATATTGAAGCAGTGAAAGCAATTGTTGTTTAGCGACAATGGTCGACCAGGAAATTAAGTCAGAAGAAAAATTAGAAGCAGACAAGGAGATAAAAAAATATAACAGATGTTGATTAATAACAGATGCGTGCTTTATCTAGATTATTAATATTACTAATTACTAAATATATCTTGTATATATATTATTACTAATAAATATATCTTTTATTTGATTTATATATTATTACCAATACAATATGTATTTATGATAGTAATTATAACAATAATAATAATAAATAAAAATAATAATAATAATAATAATAATAATAATAATAATAATAATAATGGTTATTAATTATATTGGTAATAACTAGAAAAAATTCGACCGCGCGTTTCTGCGGTTGTATTCAATGCGCGATCATATTTGTATATACGTTGTTTGGTATCTAATATATCTAGTAGGTTGGATTGTTTGTTGGACGTGTACGTATATGTATGAAATATAGCTCGAAATATTTATTGTTTTTTTGACGATGTCCGTTTCGCGTATAGTTAGTCGCGTTGTGTTCGTAAAATAATATCGAGTTGAACGGTGGTCTCGGAAAAATTTAGCTCGCACCGAGCGAGAATATAGGGCCCGTTATTTAGTTTTTTTTAACGATGTCCGTTTCGCGCATAGTTAGTCCCGTTGTGTCCGTCTGATTTTTTCGAGTTGAACGGTGGTCTCAGAAAAATTTAACTCGGACCGAGCTAGAAGATAGGGCCCGTTAAAAATACGGGTGGAATCATTTTCTTTTGTTTTTAAAAAAATTATATATTTACGCTTTTTACCCCTAAAAAAGTAGAAAGTTGGGGGGTCGTTGTGTATATGAAGCCGAATTTGAGGGGCCGGGTGTAGTGTGAACGCAAACTCAAAACGACATTAGGATAAAACTAAAACTACGATTTTTCCCATGCATATTAGTATGTAGGGGTAATAATTATAACAATGATAATACTATATTAATTATAAGTATCAAAATTCATACCTATATATTATGTAGTAAAAATAATAACATTTATAATACTGATATTAATGCTAATAGTAATATTAATATTAATATGGATAATAATAATGAAAGTAATAATATATTAACATAACAACTATATTTAAATTTGTTTTTATATATATATTATTACTTATGTAATATTTAATGATCATATAATACATTATATAATAACTTTTATTAAAGATTTATTATTTATACATTTTGTATAATATAAAATTATAATAACCATACATATTTATATAAAGCTTCATTTTAAATTACACTTACTTATTTTATGTCTTATTTTACATTTTTAACTCAAATGTTTAAGTTATAATTTATAATTTCAAATTAATATATACACTTGTATTTATATATATATTTATACATATTTATTTACAAACAATTGTTCGTGAATCCTCGGAAACAGTCAAAGGTAATTGAATCCATGTAAACAGTTCAAAAGTTTTTAAACTCAACGTTACAGACTTTGCTTATCGTGTCGGATTCAATTAAAGATTAAGTTTAAATTTGGTCGGAAATTCCCGGGTCATCACAAAACCGCCAGAAACCACAGCTTTCAACACAAACCACACAACAACCACCAAACCTACGTATCTAAGCCTACAACCACCAAACCAAAATCCGTCCTAAACGATTATAGAGCTCCTACCGAAACTCGCCGCCTACACCACCCAGGATAACAAAACCTCAATAAGGTACAGTAGCTAAAGAAACGCAGACTGTAACCTCCCAAACCGACCGAAAACGAAGGGTCAAAGCTAAACATCCCCAAACCAAAACCAACTTACAGATCCCGCGCGGAAACACACGAAATCGCCGCCTGTAAATCAGAAATCAGACAGGAGAAGTAGATCTTACCTCAGTTCGCCAAGAGAGGACGGTGGTGGTTGAAATTATTTCAACAAAAAGCATGAAAAACCGAACCACTGGCGAGATGCCGGTGGTCGAAGATGGCAGCAATTAGTTCAACAACGTGGAAGGAAGGAGAAACAGAGGTGATGAGATAGTTAACAAGTTAACAAAAAGGTTTATTGATTGTGCAAAGTTGAAAGAAATTATAGAAACTAAGAAAAGAAAAATGGAGTAAAGCAAACCGGAGCTACGGTAGGCAAAAAGGAATCAAGATCTAGATCTAATCTGCATGCCAAATGAAGTTGAGAGAGAAATGTAGTATTGAAATCGGGGCTGATTCGTACACCACCAAATTTAGCCATACACCACCAAATATGCATTACAGTCTTGTACAGTACAATATTTTAATGCACCTTTGGTGGTGTATGGCTAAAATCTAATGGTGTACGAATCAGCTCCCATTGAAATCTGCACGCCAAAAAAAAGATATCTCCCATTTGTACTTGAGTTTCTGACATTGTCTTAATGGATAGTCATTCAAAGCCATGTTAAAAATACATACTAAAAGTGTGATGTGTAGGATTAAATATATGATCATTGGGTTAAGTGTTAACAACTTCGGCCCTCTAGCTCGGATCATTTAAACTTCAATAATTGTATAAACTGTATAACTGCAATAGAAGTAGTGCAAGTATTTTTTTATGTGGAATAAACAAAGTAGGCATAAACGATTATAATATGAAAACATACCTTGAAAAGACAAATTACATATTGCATATTGCATATGTTTTATAAAACAAATAGCTAAAAGAGAAACATCTCATATGGGTTTAATGGACCAGCATGTCGAATATCACCCAAAAGTCTATTTTTAATAATTATGTATTTAAGGTACCATTTCCTTGTATCATAAATATATGGGTCGAAAAACGATACAAAGTTTTTACCTTTCAATAACAGAATTTCATTAAGACCTTTCACCTTTTCTTTGCTGTGTATCCAATCGACAAACCTCGTCATGGGAGGTGGCAACTTCACCTTATAACAGTAGAGAAAATGATCGCATCTATGCAAACCCAAATGATGCGTGGTAAAAACTCAAAAATAGTAAACAATAATGTTAAAATTGCAAATTCGCAAACTATAGGCGAGAGATGGCTAGATGGTGATATGCTTACCTTAAATGCATATCATCCAACACATATTTAATACACCTCATTGCTTGTCATCTTTTGAGTAAGTAAATAAGTAATATATTAGGGAGCATATAAGAAATTAATTAATCCTTGAGTAAGTAATGCAAACCCAAATTAATCCATGTTTTGAGCAAGTAATATACACCTCATTACTGACTGAAGAACTTGTAGAAATTAATTAATGTTTTTTTTTTGGTAAGCAAGGAAACTCTCCTATGAACAAGCACATTGGCTCACCCATATAAGGTAAAACCTCGGGTAATCAAGCCCCCCGAGTGCGAGACCTGGTACCGGTGAATTGTGCATTATGCGCACCCTCTAGCCACACTCCCTTTTTGAACAATTTGGCAATGCCAGTAATTGAACCCGGGTGATGTGCTTCATTGGGAAACTCAGTGGCCACTCAGGCAAGCCTGAATGTTTAAATTTGAGTATAGATTAATGTAATCTACTCGTTAATGCATAAATAACTGTAACGACCCGACTTTTTTGACTTACTTTTGTGCTTGTTACTTTCACGAAACTGCGTATTTGTGCGTACTGTGTTGGTTTATATTTTGGGATCTTATTTCATGATTAATTACTTTCATTAATACCATACAACGTGCCATTAAGTACGTAGTTACTTAACTTGATCCCCGAATGCTTTTATGACCATTAGTGTCACTTGACGTTTAGAACGAGCTATATGTTTTGGTAAACGTTTAACTTTTGTCGTAATTGGAATATTACGACTACGTAATATTAATTGATATTTCCTAATAACAATTACTTGGGTTTTTGGTTGCTTAATTACGATTAGTAATTTACTTATGTTCACTAGTTAATCTTGTTGGACTTTCTACCTTGTTGGACTATAGCCCACCATACTCTAGCTAATGAACTATTTAATTAGCTCAATTTTAATAAGTTTATGACCCATATAAATGTAAGACAAAAACCCACTAAGTTAAGCCAACATACTAGCATTTTTGTTCACCATTATCACAAATGTTGCATGAGATCCTAACAATAAGCACCACCTTTAGACCACCACTAACCAAAAAGCAAAAAGGTGTCCCCCTTATCCCCTCCAAACCCCACGGCCACCACCACCAATATCCACTATAAATACTGTAGTGACCCGAACTTTTCCATATTTATATATATTAATTGAGATTGATATTTACATGATTAAATGTTTCCAACATGTTAAGCAATCAAACTTGTTAAGACTTGATTAATTGAAATATGTTTCATATAGACAATTGACCACCCAAGTTGACTGGTGATTCACGAACGTTAAAACTTGTAAAAACTATATGATGACATATATATGAATATATATATAGTTAACATGATACTATGATAAGTAAACATATCATTAAGTATATTAACAATGAACTACATTTGTAAAAACAAGACTACTAACTTAATGATTTTTAAACGAGACATATATGTAACGATTATCGTTGTAAAGACATTTAATGTATATATATCATATTAAGAGATATTCATACATGATAATATCATGATAATATAATAATTTAAAATCTCATTTGATATTATAAACATTGGGTTAACAACATTTAACAAGATCGTTAACCTAAAGGTTTCAAAACAACACTTACATGTAACGACTAACGATGACTTAACGACTCAATTAAAATGTATATACATGTAGTGTTTTAATATGTATTTATAAACTTTTGAAAGACTTCAATACACTTATCAAAATACTTCTACTTAACAAAAATGCTTACAATTACATCCTCGTTCAGTTTCATCAACAATTCTACTCGTATGCACCCGTATTCGTACTCGTACAATACACAGCTTTTAGATGTATGTACTATTGGTATATACACTCCAATGATCAGCTCTTAGCAGCCCATATGAATCAACTAACACATGTGGGGACCATCATTTGGCAACTAGCATGAAATATCTCATAAAATTACAAAAATATGAGTAATCATTCATGACTTATTTACATGAAAACAAAATTACATATCCTTTGTATCTAATCCATACACCAACGACCAAAAACACCTACAAACACTTTCATTCTTCAATTTTCTTCATCTAATTGATCTCTCTCAAGTTCTATCTTCAAGTTCTAAGTGTTCTTCATATATTCTACAAGTTCTAGTTACATAAAATCAAGAATACTTTCAAGTTTGCTAGCTCACTTCCAATCTTGTAAGGTGATCATCCAACCTCAAAAAATCTTTGTTTCTTACAGTAGGTTATCATTCTAATACAAGGTAATAATCATATTCAAACTTTGGTTCAACTTCTATAACTATAACAATCTTATTTCAAGTGATGATCTTACTTGAACTTGTTTTCGTGTCATGATTCTGCTTCAAGAACTCCGAGCCATCCAAGGATCCGTTGAAGCTAGATCCATTTTTCTCTTTTCTAGTAGGTTTATCCAAGGAACTTAAGGTAGTAATGATGTTCATAACATCATTCAATTCATACATATAAAGCTATCTTATTCGAAGGTTTAAACTTGTAATCACTAGAACATAGTTTAGTTAATTCTAAACTTGTTCGCAAACAAAAGTTAATCCTTCTAACTTGAATTTTAAAATCAACTAAACACATGTTCTATATCTATATGATATGCTAACTTAATGATTTAAAACCTGGAAACACGAAAAACACCGTAAAACCGGAATTACGCCGTCGTAGTAACACCGCGGGCTGTTTTGGGTTAGTTAATTAAAAAATATGATAAACTTTGATTTAAAAGTTGTTATTCTGAGAAAATTATTTTTATTATGAACATGAAACTATATCCAAAAATTATGGTTAAACTCAAAGTGGAAGTATGTTTTCTAAAATGGTCATCTAGACGTCGTTCTTTCGACTGAAATGACTACCTTTACAAAAACGACTTGTAACTTATTTTTCCGACTATAAACCTGTACTTTTTCTGTTTATATTCATAAAATAAAGTTCAATATGAAACCATAGCAATTTGATTCACTCAAAACGGATTTAAAATGAAGAAGTTATGAGTAAAACAAGATTGGATAATTTTTCTCATTTTAGCTACGTGAAAATTGGTAACAAATCTATTCCAACCATAACTTAATCAACTTGTATTGTATATTATGTAATCTTGAGATACCATAGACACGTATACAATGTTTCGACCTATCATGTCGACACATCTATATATATTTCGGAACAACCATAGACACTCTATATGTGAATGTTGGAGTTAGCTATACAGGGTTGAGGTTGATTCCAAAATATATATAGTTTGAGTTGTGATCAATACTGAGATACGTATACACTGGGTCGTGGATTGATTCAAGATAATATTTATCGATTTATATTCTGTACATCTAACTGTGGACAACTAGTTGTAGGTTACTAACGAGGACAGCTGACTTAATAAACTTAAAACATCAAAATATATTAAAAGTGTTGTAAATATATTTTGAACATACTTTGATATATATGTATATATTGTTATAGGTTCGTGAATAAACAGTGGCCAAGTCTTACTTCCCGACGAAGTAAAAATCTGTTAAAGTGAGTTATAGTCCCACTTTTAAAATCTAATATTTTTGGGATGAGAATACATGCAGGTTTTATAAATGATTTACAAAATAGACACAAGTACGTGAAACTACATTCTATGGTTGAATTATCGAAATCGAATATGCCCCTTTTTATTAAGTCTGGTAATCTAAGAATTAGGGAACAAACACCCTAATTGACGCGAATCCTAAAGATAGATCTATTAGGCCTAACAAACCCCATCCAAAGTACCGGATGCTTTAGTACTTCGAAATTTATATCATATCCGAAGGGTGTCCCGGAATGATGGGGATATTCTTATATATGCATCTTGTTAATGTCGGTTACCAGGTGTTCACCATATGAATGACTTTTATCTCTATGTATGGGATGTGTATTGAAATATGAAATCTTGTGGTTTATTATTATGATATGATATATATAGGTTAAACCTATAACTCGCCAACATTTTTGTTGACGTTTTAAGTATGTTTATTCTCAGGTGATTATTAAGAGCTTTCGCTGTCGCATACTTAAATAAGGACGAGATTTGGAGTCCATGCTTGTATGATATTGTGTAAAAACTGCATTCAAGAAACTTATTTTGTTGTAACATATTTGTATTGTAAACCATTATGTAATGGTCGTGTGTAAACAGGATATTTTAGATTATCATTATTTGATAATCTACGTAAAGCTTTTTAAACCTTTATTGATGAAATAAAGGTTATGGTTTGTTTTAAAATGAATGCAGTCTTTGAAAAACGTCTCATATAGAGGTCAAAACCTCGCAACGAAATCAATTAATATGGAACGTTTTTAATCAATAAGAACGGGACATTTCAGTTGGTATCCGAGCGTTGGTCTTAGAGAACCAGAATTTTGCATTAGTGTGTCTTATCGAGTTTGTTAGGATGCATTAGTGAGTCTGGACTTCGACCGTGTTTACTTGAAAAATGATTGCTTAACAAATTTTGTTGGAAACTATATATTTTTAACATTTGAATATTATGTGATATATTAATCTCTTAACGCGTTTGATATTATGTGACAGATGTCTACCTTTAGAACAAGTCCCATTGACTCACCTAATAATAATGAAGAGTCAAATGTAAATTGAAATGATTCGTGGACTGATTCACAAGTTCCCGAAGAGGAACCGGAAGAAGAGTCGGAACCGGAAGAAGAATCGGAACCGGAAGAAGAATCAGAACCGGATGAAGAAATAGAACCGGTGGGGGAAATAATAAAATGGTTAAGTAAAAGAAAATCCTCAACCAACCGACCAAGGTTAATTATGGTCAATAGTGTTTCCGCCAAGGAAGCAAAATATTGGGAGGATTACTAATTCTCCGATGAATCGGATTCCGACGAGAATTCCGATGATGTTATAGAAATTACCCCAACTGAATTTAAAAAGGCAAAAGAAAATAATAAGGGAAAGGGCATAAAAATCGAGATATCTAATTCCAACCCCGATGAACTTTATATGTATCGTCAACCCCCGAAGTCCTTAAGTTGTAACAATGACCCGGGAACCTCTAAACCACCAGGTTTTTCTAAACCAATGTAGAAAACGACGGCTCGTATTAGGAGAACATCATATATCCCTAGAAACTTGGCAAAACGAACCAAAACCGAAGAAGAAGAAACAAGCGAGTCGCAATAAGATAGTTGTATTCGTGTGGTGTAATATATGTAATATAGTGTGCTTATGCTTTATGATATATGTAAAAATTGCTTGTATTAATAAGTATTTTTTTTATGAATCTAACTCTTGTCTATTTTACAGTATAAAAACACAAAATGGATAGACAACCCAATATTTTAAGAGACCTACCCGGAGACATGATTGATGAAATCTTGTCTAGAGTCGGTCAGAATTCTTCGGCACAACTATTTAAGGCGAGATCATTTTGTAAGACATTCGAAGAACGTTCCAAGAATGCCTTGGTTTATAAAAGGCTTTCATTCGAAAGATGGGGGATATCACATTGGGAAATCCATAAGTTACGATGTGTTTACTTTGACGCATATATTGCGGGGAACCCAAATGCTATTTTACTCAATGGGTTAAGAAATTATTTTGACTCAATATATCTGAATATTGGACTTCGTGATTTAGAAAAAGCGGCTAACATGCAACATAAAGAAGCATGTTATGCTTACAGATTAGTAATGTTCGCTTCTCACCAAAGTGAGAACAAGAACATCGGGCTACAACTATTAAACAAAACGTTCCCACAAGTGACGGAGTCGGTAATTGGGGTAAGAAATGAGGTTTTTAGATTGTTACGGGACTGTTGGACATTACGTAACCCTCGTCCCTTTGACGACATTACAACACGCTGTCTTATCAACGACCATAACGGTTATGTTCCACAAGACCAAGGATGGGAAGTAATCCTAGTAAAACCAGAATGCATGACTTGTTTCTGGACGTATGAATTACGTGTCTTTATTGCCTTTACTGAACGACTTGTGTACTAGCTAGAATTATCTTCACAACCATCTTGTATCAAATTTATTGTGTGCTATATTTCATGCTATATGTAAAATAAGCGGTATTGTAAGTTTGTAAAATATTGTGTAAAAGTTTGAACGCAAAATATTATTATAATCAGTTTTTCATATAGAATTGTAGTAGTTGAATTGTATATTAGCTACTAAGTATGAACTTAACGGGTAGGTACTACCCGAATTTAAACTTATAAAACGCTAATATGAAGAAAAAGCTTTTATAAATGACTTCATATTATGCTACGAAATACTATTAACTACTCTTAATATTCTGTATGATTAACTTGTTCCATTTGACTATTTTGAAGGAAATGGCACCGACTACTCGACACACCGTGAATATGAATGAAGAGGAATTCCGTACTTTTCTAGCTTCAAACATAGCCGCAGTACAGGCTGCGCTACATACCAACAATAACCTTGGATCTAGCAGTACAGGAAATCGTGTAGGATGCACCTACAAAGAATTCACTGCCTGCAAACCTTTGGAATTTGATGGAACCGAAGGACCGATCGGATTGAAACGGTGGACCGAGAAGGTCGAATCGGTGTTTGCCATAAGTAAGTGTACTAAAGAGGACAAAGTGAAGTACGCTACGCATACCTTTACAGGTTCTGCGTTAACATGGTGGAATACCTATCTAGAGCAAGTGGGACAAGACGATGCGTACGCACTACCGTGGTCAGCATTCAAGCACTTGATGAACGAGAAGTACCGTCCCAGAACCGAGGTCAATAAGCTCAAGACAGAACTTAGAGGGTTACGAACCCAAGGATTTGATATTACCACGTACGAAAGACGATTCACAGAATTGTGCCTATTGTGTCCGGGAGCATTCGAAGATGAGGAAGAGAAGATCGACGCGTTTGTGAAAGGATTACCGGAAAGAATCCAAGAAGATATAAGTTCACACGAGCCCGCTTCCATACAACAGGCATGTAGAATGGCTCACAAACTAGTGAACCAGATTGAAGAAAGAATTAAAGAACAGACTGCTGAAGAGGCCAATGTGAAGCAAGTCAAAAGAAAGTGGGAGGAAAACGGTGATAAGAATCACCAATCACCAATACAACAACAACAGCAATTACAACAATAATCGCAACAATTATCCCAACAATCGCAACATCAATCGCAACTGCAACAAACGGCCCAACAACAACAACAACAATAACAACAACAACTACAACAATCATCCCAACAACAATAATAACCGCAACAACTGAAAGGACCCGTTCATATACATTATAAACGATTCACAATAGTTGATTACATTGCGAGGCATTTGACCTCTATATGATACATTTTACAAACATTGCATTCGTTTTTAAAAGACAATCTTTCTTTACATCAAAAATTGACAGGCATGCATACCATTTCATAATATCCACTATCCAACTATAAATTGATTTAATAATAATCTTTGATGAACTCAATGACTCGAATGCAACGTTCTTCGAAATATGCTATGAAAGACTCCAAGTAATATCTTTAAAATGAGCAAATGCACAGCGGAAGATTTCTTTAACACCTGAGAATAAACATGCTTTAAAGTGTCAACCAAAAGGTTGGTGAGTTCATTAGTTTATCATAATCATTTATTTCCATCATTTTAATAGACCACAAGAATTTCATTTCCAGTTCTCATAAATATACGTCCCATGCATAGAGACAAAAAATAATCATTCATATGGTGAACACCTGGTAACCGACATTAACTAGATACATATAAGAATATCCCCTATCATTCCGGGATCCTCCTTCGGACATGATATAATTTCGAAGTACTAAAGCATCCGGTACTTTGGATGGGGTTTGTTAGGCCCAATAGATCTATCTTTAGGATTCGCGTCAATTAGGGTGTCTGTTCCCTAATTCTTAGATTACCAGACTTAATAAAAAGGGGCATATTCGATTTCGATAATTTAACCATAGAATGTAGTTTCAATTACTTGTGTCTATTTCGTCAAACATTTATAAAAGCGCATGTATTCTCAGTCCCAAAAATATAAAGGGTAAAAAGGTAAATGAAACTCACCATACTGTATTTCGTAGTAAAAATACATATAACGTCATTGAACAAGTGCAAGGTTGTCCTCGGATTCACGAACCTAAATTAATTATATATATTTATGTGTTGGTCAATATTTGCCTAACAAATTAGGTCAAGTCATAGTGTACCACAATCCTAATGCTCGAGACTAATATGCAAAAGTCAACAAAAGTAAATTTGACTCAAAATAATTTCCAAAAATCTATACATGATTAATATATAGTTTAAATATCGTCGTTTTATATTTTTAAATATTTTTAAAAGATTTATTAGAGTAAATAATATAATTTATTTATTAATAAATAAAATTTTATATTATATTTATATAATAAAATATACTTTTATATATATTAAGTAATAAAATTTATAGGGTTCATTTAATATTATAAAGATAATATGATAGGTATTATTAAAGTAAGTTATTACACGTAGTAAAATATGTTTGTATCAAATATTTATTTGATAAAATAATATCTATAATGATAGTAAGTAAAAGTTGTATTATTTTGTAATAATAATTATTATTATAAAAATATCAATATTTAGAATTACTAAGATGACATTATGATAAAACGATAATTCTAATTATGATAACTTTAATATTTACGATAATTTTTAATATTATCTTTAAAATAATAATTCTATTTAAAATAATAATAATAATAATGATATTTTATAGTAACAATGACATTTCTATTAAAATGATAATTTTTGTTAAAATGATAGTTTTAATACTAATGATAATTTTAATAATAATAGTAATGATAAAAATAATAAGAACGATAATTTTATCTAAATCAATATCTTATAATATTTTAATTTCATCATGATACTCTTACCCATTATTTCCTAATCGTTTCATTTAATAGCTTTTAATCGTCTTTTATATCGTGTTGGTAATAATGATAATAATAGTAATCAAAATAATTAGGTGTTACAAATATTTGTTTTAATTACACTAATATTAATAATGACAGTTACTATAACATTATTAACGATAATACTAAAAATTATCTTAATGATAATATAGTAATAATAATAATAACAATAACAATAACCATTTTTAAATAATGATATATATATATTAATAATGATAATAATAATAATAATACCAATAATAATAATAATAATAATAATAATAATAATAATAATAATAATTGGATAATAATAATAATACTAATTATAACTTTAACGATAATAACGATAGTAATAATAAAAAAATAACATTTTTTAATGATAAATCCTTTTATTGATAAAGATAATAATAATAATAATAATAATAAGATAAAACTAGAACGACGATAATAACGACGATAATAATAATCATTTTTAATAATAATACAAAAATTCGATGGACTATAACTTCAAATCCGTTCATCGAAATCATTCGATATCTAAATGAAAAGTTCTTAATTTTTCACTAGCTTTCCAACGACATGCATATCTTATACCTTATCTCAGTCGCATATATAACTAATTCAGGATTCAACATAACCTAACTAAAGGCAATATCAAAAGTACAAACATGCATAATCCTATATACTCGAGCACTAGTCAGGGATACACTATTAGTATGTAAAAGTTAAATTATGAGTACTCACGTATCAATATTGAGATTCAATATTGCAGGAAAGGTACGTAGATGCAACGGAGATAATAAACACTATATTGACCTCACCAGCATACCCATGAATCATACCCAATCACCTCCATAGCTATAACCCATAATTTCCTTAATCCAATCCCACTCGAAAAACAATTTCGAAATCACTCGGACAGCACTCTGACGTAATATTTTATGTATACTAATAATATCTTGAAATAATACGGAGTAAATATATATATGTAAATCGATTGAGAGAGTTTAGAGTTTAGAGAAAAATATTTTCAAGTTTCTATGAAATAATGAAACCTATTGAATTCTATTTATAATAGATTTTTGAATTATTAAAGTGAATTATTAAAGTATGAATTATTAAAGTAAATTATTAAAGTATGAATTATTAAAGTAAATTATTAAAGTATGAATTATTAAAGTGAATTATTAAAGTATGAATTATTAAAGTATGAATTATTAAAGTATGAATTATTAAAGTGAATTATTAAAGTTAAAGTAAAGTAAAAATAAAGTAAAGGTAAAGTTTAAGTATAGTAAAAGTATAAAACTATGTACGTATAATGCGCGTATAAATATATATAATATTAATTTAAATCGTTATATATATTTAATAAAATAAAATATAAATATCATTATCTTTATCATACTGGTTAAGTAATGAGTTGTCAAAAGTGGTCCTAGATATTTATAAAAGTTATATACGTCTTAATAATAAAGTTCTTTTTAAACTGAAAATGTTTTTGTACGTTTGAAACTAAATCAAATAAATATAATAATTTTGTTTTTCAAAACCAAATATATTTTTAAGAATCATTTTGTTTAAAGGTTAAAATAATGGAAATCGTTATATATCATAAAATGTTTTAGAAAAGTAGAATCATATATATTCATAATAGGTTTCAAGTTTTTAAATTACAGTTTGTTGGTGAAGCATGGGATAAAGTTCAAAGGTTAAATAAACGTATGAAATCATCTTAATGAAAAATGTCGAGTTACTTAACTTGTCGATATCCAACATCTAAGTTATTTACACTTCACGTTCTTACTTATAAATCACTTTACCATTTTCCGAATGTTGTCAAAAAGAATAGATTTCTTAAATCACAGTGGACCTCATAACATAGACCCGTAATGATATCATAATGTATCTGATAAATCAATCATTTGATATTATCTTCTAATTCCATCGATAAACATATTGAAACAAATACGTTCATGTAAAGTATTATACGTTTAATACTTTATTAATATTCTCAAGTTATAATATATATATACATATATATACATATTTATTTATATATAACGGTTCGTGAATCGTCGGAATTTGGTCGAGGTTATAATGAATGTATGAACACAATTTAAAATTCTTGAGATTTAACTTAACAAACTTTGCTTATCATGTCGGAATAATATAAAGATAAAGTCTAAATTTGGTTGGAAATTTCCGGGTTGTCACAGTACCTACCCGTTAAAGAAATTTCGTCCCGAAATTTGAGTGGAAAGGTCGTGAATGATAATAATTATGTTTTCATGATGCATACAGGCTGAAAATTAGAGTTTTATTATCAGCGAATAATTTAGATAAACAATCCATTTATATGAAGAGTACGAATGAAGCTAACATAGAAGAGTGAAATGAGTAAGTGTAGATTCATCTTTTCATTTGACGTAGATATGATTGATTTCCAGATTTCAAGGGATTTGAAGAAAATCTTTGTAATAAGATTTGATTCTCCGGTAACAAAAGGAATTAGGATCCGCTTTAAATGCGATCGTCCATTTTAATTGTTCTGTCGGAGATTTTCTTATAAATTCACCTCCTTCGTTTTCTTACAACTCACACATTCTGTTGATGCATTTTATGCAAGTCCCTGGACATCTACCCACGTCCATTGCAGGTACAACAGTTTATAGGCCACCATGATCGTTCGTTATTATCCTATCCGTGTTTGTATGTGGTTACAGCAATTGCAGGAACGAGATTTAGATGTTTGACTATGTTAGACTTAGTCAGACGTCCGAGTGAAGCCTCACTCGTACGGCTGACAGGCTCATACGCACGGTTGATGCTGAGCTAAGTCACAATTACAACCAAAATGAGAAGACACGAGTGAGTGATCACCCGTACGGCTGATGAAGCCAACTCGTATGTGTGATGGATGAATCGTACAGGTGAGTCAATAGCAGGGGTATATAAAGTCTTATGTTCTTCATTTTAGGTTAAGCCTCTCATTTGTTACACACACTCAGATATGGTGAGCTCCTCCGATTCTCTCTCAACCCAAATCACCCAGGTGGTGAATAATAGCTCTAGGTATTGATCTAATCACACTTGATTTAGTTGTGGTATGACTAAATTAATCCCAAAAAGCTTAACCTATTCACTAGAGGGTTTGATTCACTTATTCCATCATTGTGTGAGTTAAATCTGTTGATTTCTAAGTTCCTAGTCATGTTTCATCACCTTCTATTCTTTCCTCCTCAACTCATATTTTAAAGTATTCATCAATATGCTCCATCCAGTTCTGATTCTCGATATACTTATAACTTTCATATCGGTCATTCTTCTTTTTCATCTACAGCCGGAAGAATCTATTTACTTCTACTATACTCTTGGATTTATAGTGTTTCTAGTTCTCCCGTGTCTTTATATTGCTATATGCATCGATATATATGATTTATAATTTTTTTGGTTTATCGTTGGGCTTTATATCTTCCCTTATATTTCAAAGTCTCTGTTTCTATCTTTTATAATCATTGGCATCCATAGTTAATGCTCTCTTTTATTTACTGCAATTTATACCCCAATTTCTATTTCGGAGTTTTGTCCTTTCGTTTCTTCTTCTTGCGATTAAGCACCGCTTGTAATGGTCCAGAATTCACAGATATGAATTTCGGAATGAACATTGTTAATGTTCTAGGAAGGAAATTGTGATGGCACGATCTTGACTTGTCAAATTACTAGAATACCTTGGAAAGGCCGAATCATCAAGAAATATTTTCTTGATATTTTAGAGGTTAAATAGAATAAAAGAGTCGTATAACATGGCACATGATGATGTTATGATCTGTGAATCATCACGTTCCATTTAGAAACTCATCATGAATTACTGTAATATAATCACGTTGATCAAGTGTCATTATATTATACTAACTCATGCTTCAGTTTCCAACACTACTTCAAAAACATTCATATTTTAAACTCAAAGGTTTACAGAGTATAGAAACTAAACAGTTTCCTTTTTGATGTAATACAGATAGCGCAAAGAGATAAATGATTCCAGATAAGAATAGTTATGGAAATATCTTCAGAAATATGGAGGATATTTATAATGAAAGATACGATGATATCTTAAAATTTCTAATATCAGAGAATGATGAAGAATATTGTCTGTAAGGGTTTTGTATCAGGAGCAAGGTATTTGTTAATGAATTCAGCAGACACTGAATCATTTAGATTCTTTGAAGGCAGGTTCAGTCTTTGTGATTTGTCCACAGCCTCCTTCATACTTTGCTCAATCCGTTTTCCAGTTCCAAAACTTCTCTATTTCTGAGCTTTGTTAATACACTAATCTTTATCATCAAACTTTTTACTACTAAGGTCGTTTACAGTTTTTGTTGCTTCATCAGCATTTCGAGAACTAGTTCGCGGTTTAGAGTGTTTTTCAGAAACTTCACATTCGAAGTATGTAAGCCTTGGAAATAGACGTTATGTATAACTGTTGGCGTCAACATGCTGTGAGATTTCAAAATACTGATTGCTAATTCCCAATGATTCGTATGGCAATTCTCGTTACAAGAGGCAGATGAGTAAATGATGAGGTTTCGATAAATATAAAGATTCTTCGAAATGCCCAAGATCAGTGAAGTTGTTGGTAAGTTTATTGCTAATGTGGTGGAATATGAAAGGTTCTCCGGTAACAAAAGGGTAATCACATATATCAAAATTATGATAAGGCTACTCCGAATGAAAAAATCGAAGTTGTCTTGCTGGAGCTGTGATATAATTTGCTACTTTGCAAAGGAATTGCAAGGTTATTTTTTGCTAATAAATGCCAAAAGATCTGACACAGATATGTGTTGAATTATGACTTTGGTTTCGAGAGCTTTTTAAGTACATAACTGTGGGTAATATGTGGTTGGATCATCATCTCGATTGCTCATTATTTGAAGTGTCTTCAGAGATTTTTGAAGGGTTTGAACACAGATTGTAATCGTTTGTATACATTTGATGTTCTAACACACTTTTGAAGTCAAAGTATAGCTTTGAAAGATGTAGGAATCTAAAAGTGATGGTACCGGTTATATCTCGAATTGAATTCTGATATTTTAAAAGCAGAATATGTAATTGGGTTTGATTGAGTATGATTGTTTTGATTTCTATGAAAGAATGTATATTATTGTGAAAGTAGGAAGTATAATTGATAATTTGCTTAATCTGATTCGAAGAATGTAACATATTAATTGTGAATTTATATATATCTCTCGGGTATTACCTACCCGTTAAAAAAAATTTCACAATTAATATTTTGTACATAAGAATTTTATTACAGTCTTTATGAAAATATATATGTATATATTCTCCTCAGATGTAACATAGATTTTAATGAGTTAATACTAAATTAAACTCATTCGATTTACGGTTGGAACTAGAATTGAATAATTCCTTGAAGGCTTTAGAGGTTACATAAGTATTTCTTCAATAATATTGAAATTATGAATCAATACTTCGTTATTTGTTGAGATGTGATGTTGGTTTTCGTTAAATTCTTGTGAACTTCGCAAAGTACGAATGATGTTATCTGAAAAGTTTCGGTTACATCAATGATGAAGTGTAAAATCAAATATATACTTGATTTATTAGGAATTGGAATTTGTTGAATTGAGACAGAGATTGTAGTTAACGATGGTTAAGTCGCGGGCGAGGGACGTACATTATTGCATATTTGTAATATGAATTAACTGAGTAGTTAAGATTCACACACAATAGCTTAGCACGGAAAGATTTATTTTTTATTTCAAAATATATATATATAATTTCTTCAGAGGGAATGAGTTAATTCTTCATAACTTGTTGATACAATATACAACGTTATTGATTCGTAATGATGTCCACAGTGATTCTTGAACTGACGGAGTTTGTGATGTTATAGGTGTTGTTGATTCTGATGTTGACTGTACTGACGATGCTGGTGACGTTGACGGTACTGTTGATGCTGTTGGTAAAACAAGTTTAACTTGTTAATCACACACCATTTTTATCAGGGTTTCTACTCTTCCTTCTATCATTTTGGTTCGCTTAACTGATTTATGGTTAGGGCTAGATTAGATAATCTCTAAGACTTTAGAGATTATATAATCGCCGCGGAATGTTTCTCCAATGAAGTTATGAATTAATACTTCGTCAGTTATTGTTGTTGGTACTCCTTGGTATCTATGGTGCGTATGACGTTGATGCTCGTGGGATAGATTGTGAAGTTGAGGTTTACAACGCGGTTGTGGTTGGAGGTGGTAATGGTACTGTTAGCGTTGATGATGGTGGTACTAGTTATGCTGCTGGTGCTGCTGCTGGTGTTTGTAATCTCTGCACCATATTCTCCAAAGCCACTACCCGAGCGCGAAGTTCGTTGACTTCTTCTATTATTCCAGGATGATTGTCGGTCGGAACGAGCGGATAAATAAAATCTAGAATTTGATGTAGTATATAATCGTGACGAGATACCCTGGAAATGAGAGAGAAAATGGTGTCTCGAACAGGTTCGCCGGTAAGTGCTTCAGGTTCTTCGCCAAGAGGGCAATGTGGTGGATGGAAAGGATCGCCTTCTTCTTGTTTCCAATGATTGAGGAGGCTACGAACCCATCCCCAATTCATCCAGAATAGGTGATGTCTGATTGGTTGATCCATTCCGGTCACACTGCTTTCGGAGCTTGAGTGAGATTCCATTTCGGAATCCGTGTGACTTGAACTGATGACAAATTCCATTTCGTACGATTGGATAAAGGATTTTCGATATAAAAATGATTTTTCGATTATCGGGTGGTATTCTATTTACATAGGATATCTATATATAGAGATCAAAAGATTTCATAGATTACGGAGGAATTTGCGGGATATGGTAGGCAAAGTTTAAAGTAACAGATACGATAAGATATGTTTTAGCAGATACGCTAAGATATGAATTTTGTCTATACACTACTCATGCAATTAATGTAGCAAGACGTGTCTAGACTAATAATGATAAGCAGGTAATTTCCTATGGATGATAAGCAGATGATTTTCGACTAGAAATGATAAGCAAAACTTTTGACATGCAGACACGGTCGAAGTCCAGACTCACTAATGCATCCTAACGACTTATCAGTTAGACACACTAATGCAGACCTGGTTCACTAAGACCACCGCTCTGATACCAACTGAAAGGACCCGTTCATATACATTATAAACGATTCACAATAGTTGATTACATTGCGAGGCATTTGACCTCTATATGATACATTTTACAAACATTGCATTCGTTTTTAAAAGACAATCTTTCTTTACATCAAAAATTGACAGGCATGCATACCATTTCATAATATCCACTATCCAACTATAAATTGATTTAATAATAATCTTTGATGAACTTAATGACTCGAATGCAACGTTCTTCGAAATATGCTATGAAAGACTCCAAGTAATATCTTTAAAATGAGCAAATGCACAGCGGAAGATTTCTTTAACACCTGAGAATAAACATGCTTTAAAGTGTCAACCAAAAGGTTGGTGAGTTCATTAGTTTATCATAATCATCTATTTCCATCATTTTAATAGACCACAAGAATTTCATTTCCAGTTCTCATAAATATACGTCCCATGCATAGAGACAAAAAATAATCATTCATATGGTGAACACCTGGTAACCAACATTAACTAGATACATATAAGAATATCCCCTATCATTCCGGGATCCTCCTTCGGACATGATATAATTTCGAAGTACTAAAGCATCCGGTACTTTGGATGGGGTTTGTTAGGCCCAATAGATCTATCTTTAGGATTCGCGTCAATTAGGGTGTCTGTTCCCTAATTCTTAGATTACCAGACTTAATAAAAAGGGGCATATTCGATTTCGATAATTTAACCATAGAATGTAGTTTCAATTACTTGTGTCTATATCGTCAAACATTTATAAAAGTGCATGTATTCTCAGTCCCAAAAATATAAAGGGTAAAAAGGTAAATGAAACTCACCATACTGTATTTCGTAGTAAAAATACATATAACGTCATTGAACAAGTGCAAGGTTGGCCTCGGATTCACGAACCTAAATTAATTATATATATTTATGTGTTGGTCAATATTTGCCTAACAAATTAGGTCAAGTCATAGTGTACCACAATCCTAATGCTCGAGACTAATATGCAAAAGTCAACAAAAGTAAATTTGACTCAAAATAATTTCCAAAAATCTATACATGATTAATATATAGTTTAAATATCGTCGTTTTATATTTTTAAATATTTTTAAAAGATTTATTAGAGTAAATAATATAATTTATTTATTAATAAATAAAATTTTATATTATATTTATATAATAAAATATACTTTTATATATATTAAGTAATAAAATTTATAGGGTTCATTTAATATTATAAAGATAATATGATAGGTATTATTAAAGTAAGTTATTACACGTAGTAAAATATGTTTGTATCAAATATTTATTTGATAAAATAATATCTATAATGATAGTAAGTAAAAGTTGTATTATTTTGTAATAATAATTATTATTATAAAAATATCAATATTTAGAATTACTAAGATGACATTATGATAAAACGATAATTCTAATTATGATAACTTTAATATTTACGATAATTTTTAATATTATCTTTAAAATAATAATTCTATTTAAAATAATAATAATAATAATGATATTTTATAGTAACAATGACATTTCTATTAAAATGATATTTTTTGTTAAAATGATAGTTTTAATACTAACGATAATTTTAATAATAATAGTAATGATAAAAATAATAAGAACGATAATTTTATCTAAATCAATATCTTATAATATTTTAATTTCATCATGATACTCTTACCCATTATTTCCTAATCGTTTCATTTAATAGCTTTTAATCGTCTTTTATATCGTGTTGGTAATAATGATAATAATAGTAATCAAAATAATTAGGTGTTACAAATATTTGTTTTAATTACACTAATATTAATAATGACAGTTACTATAACATTATTAACGATAATACTAATAATTATCTTAATGATAATATAGTAATAATAATAATAACAATAACAATAACCATTTTTAAATAATGATATATATATTAATAATGATAATAATAATAATACCAATAATAATAATAATAATAATAATAATAATAATAATAATAATAATAATAATAATTGGATAATAATAATAATACTAATTATAACTTTAACGATAATAACGATAGTAATAATAAAAAAAATAACATTTTTTAATGATAAATCCTTTTATTGATAAAGATAATAATAATAATAATAATAATAATAATAATAATAAGATAAAACTAGAACGACGATAATAACGACGATAATAATAATCATTTTTAATAATAATACAAAAATTCGATGGACTATAACTTCAAATCCGTTCATCGATATCATTCGATATCTAAATGAAAAGTTCTTAATTTTTCACTAGCTTTCCAACGACATGCATATCTTATACCTTATCTCAGTCGCATATATAACTAATTCAGGATTCAACATAACCTAACTAAAGGCAATATCAAAAGTACAAACATGCATAATCCTATATACTCGAGCACTAGTCAGGGATACACTATTAGTATGTAAAAGTTAAATTATGAGTACTCACGTATCAATATTGAGATTCAATATTGCAGGAAAGGTACGTAGATGCAACGGAGATAATAAACACTATATTGACCTCACCAGCATACCCATGAATCATACCCAATCACCTCCATAGCTATAACCCATAATTTCCTTAATCCAATCCCACTCGAAAAACAATTTCGAAATCACTCGGACAGCACTCTGACGTAATATTTTATGTATACTAATAATATCTTGAAATAATACGGAGTAAATATATATATGTAAATCGATTGAGAGAGTTTAGAGTTTAGAGAAAAATATTTTCAAGTTTCTATGAAATAATGAAACCTATTGAATTCTATTTATAATAGATTTTTGAATTATTAAAGTGAATTATTAAAGTATGAATTATTAAAGTATGAATTATTAAAGTAAATTATTAAAGTATGAATTATTAAAGTGAATTATTAAAGTATGAATTATTAAAGTATGAATTATTAAAGTATGAATTATTAAAGTGAATTATTAAAGTTAAAGTAAAGTAAAAATAAAGTAAAGGTAAAGTTTAAGTATAGTAAAAGTATAAAACTATGTACGTATAATACGCGTATAAATATATATAATATTAATTTAAATCGTTATATATATTTAATAAAATAAAATATAAATATCATTATCTTTATCATACTGGTTAAGTAATGAGTTGTCAAAAGTGGTTCTAGATATTTATAAAAGTTATATACGTTTTAATAATAAAGTTCTTTTTAAACTGAAAACGTTTTTGTACGTTTGAAACTAAATCAAATAAATATAATAATTTTGTTTTTCAAAACCAAATATATTTTTAAGAATCATTTTGTTTAAAGGTTAAAATAATGGAAATCGTTATATATCATAAAATGTTTTAGAAAAGTAGAATCATATATATTCATAATAGGTTTCAAGTTTTTAAATTACAGTTTGTTGGTGAAGCATGGGATAAAGTTCAAAGGTTAAATAAACGTATGAAATCATCTTAATGAAAAATTCGAGTTACTTAACTTGTCGATATCCAACATCTAAGTTATTTACACTTCACGTTCTTACTTATAAATCACTTTACCATTTTCCGAATGTTGTCAAAAAGAATAGATTTCTTAAATCACAGTGGACCTCATAACATAGACCCGTAATGATATCATAATGTATCTGATAAATCAATCATTTGATATTATCTTCTAATTCCATCGATAAACATATTGAAACAAATACGTTCATGTAAAGTATTATACGTTTAATACTTTATTAATATTCTCAAGTTATAATATATATATATACATATATATACATATTTATTTATATATAACGGTTCGTGAATCGTCGGAATTTGGTCGAGGTTATAATGAATGTATGAACACAATTTAAAATTCTTGAGATTTAACTTAACAAACTTTGCTTATCATGTCGGAATAATATAAAGATAAAGTTTAAATTTGGTTGGAAATTTTCGGGTTGTCACAACAACAACAACAATCAGAAGCAGCTATGCCAAAGGTGTGAAAAGTATCACTCGGGGTTCTGCACCAAATTTTGCAACAAGTGTAAAAGAAATGGTCATAGCGCGGCGAAGTGTGAGGTCTACGGACCAGGGGTTAATAGAACGAAAGGAACAAATGGTGTCGGAACGAGTAATGGCGGAGCAAGTAGTGTCGGAGCAAGTTATGCCAATGTAGTTTGTTATAAATGTGGAAAACCGGGCCACGTTATTAGAAATTGCCCGAACCAGGAGAACACGAATGGACAAGGCCGCAGAAGAGTTTTCAATATTAATGCGGCAGAGGCACAGGAAGACCCGGAGCTTGTTACGGGTACGTTTCTTATTGACAATAAATCTGCTTACGTTTTATTTGATTCGGGTGCGGATAGAAGCTATATGAGTAGAGATTTTTGTGCTAAATTAAGTTGTCCATTGACGCCTTTGGATAGTAAATTTTTACTCAAATTAGCAAATGGTAAATTAATTTCAGCAGATAATATATGTCGGAATCGAGAAATTAAACTGGTTAGCGAAACATTTAAGATTGATTTGATACCAGTAGAGTTAGGGAGTTTTGATGTGATAATCGGTATGGACTGGTTGAAAGAAGTGAAAGCAGAGATCGTTTGTTACAAAAATGCAATTCGCATTATACGAGAAAAAGGAAAGCCCTTAATAGTGTACGGAGAAAAGGGCAACACGAAGCTACATCTTATTAGTAATTTGAAGGCACAAAAACTAATAAGAAAAGGTTGCTATGCTGTTCTAGCACACGTCGAGAAAGTACAAACTGAAGAAAAGAGCATCAATGATGTTCCCATTGCAAAAGAATTTCCCGATGTATTTCCGAAAGAATTACCGGGATTACCCCCACATCGATCCGTTGAATTTCAAATAGATCTTGTACCAGGAGCTGCACCAATAGCTCGTGCTCCTTACAGACTCGCACCCAGCGAGACGAAAGAACTGCAAAGCCAATTACAAGAACTTTTAGAGCGTGGTTTCATTCGACCAAGCACATCACCGTGGGGAGCTCCTGTTTTGTTTGTCAAGAAGAAAGATGGTACATTCAGGTTGTGTATCGACTACCGAGAGTTGAACAAACTTACCATCAAGAACCACTACCCACTACCGAGAATCGACGACTTATTTGATCAACTACAAGGCTCGTCTATTTATTCAAAGATTGACTTACGTTCCGGGTATCATCAAATGCGGGTGAAAGAAGATGATATTCCAAAGACTGCTTTCAGAACACGTTACGGTCATTACGAGTTTATGGTCATGCCGTTTGGTTTAACTAATGCACCAGCTGTGTTCATGGACCTTATGAACCGAGTGTGTGGACCATACCTTGACAAGTTTGTCATTATTTTCATTGATGACATACTTATTTGCTCAAAGAATGACCAAGAACACGGTGAACATTTGAGAAAGGTGTTAGAAGTATTGAGGAAGGAAGAATTGTACGCTAAGTTTTCAAAGTGTGCATTTTGGTTGGAAGAAGTTCAATTCCTCGGTCACATAGTGAACAAAGAAGGTATTAAGGTGGATCCGGCAAAGATAGAAACTGTTGAAAAGTGGGAAACCCCGAAAACTCCAAAACACATACGCCAGTTTTTAGGACTAGCTGGTTACTACAGAAGGTTCATCCAAGACTTTTCCAGAATAGCAAAACCCTTGACTGCATTAACACATAAATGGAAGAAATTTGAATGGAATGATGAACAAGAGAAAGCGTTTCAGTTATTGAAGAAAAAGCTAACTACGGCACCTATATTGTCATTGCCTGAAGGGAATAATGATTTTGTGATTTATTGTGACGCATCAAAGAAAGGTCTCGGTTGTGTATTAATGCAACGAACGAAGGTGATTGCTTATGCGTCTAGACAATTGAAGATTCACGAACAAAATTATACGACGCATGATTTGGAATTAGGCGCGGTTGTTTTTGCATTAAAGACTTGGAGGCACTACTTATATGGGGTCAAAAGTATTATATATACCGACCACAAAAGTCTTCAACACATATTTAATCAGAAACAACTGAATATGAGGCAGCGTAGGTGGATTGAATTATTGAATGATTACGACTTTGAGATTCGTTACCACTCGAGAAAGTCAAATGTGGTAGCCGATGCCTTGAGCAGGAAGGACAGAGAACCCATTCGAGTAAAATCTATGAATATAATGATTCATAATAACCTTACTACTCAAATAAAGGAGGCGCAACAAGGAGTTTTAAAAGAGGGAAATTTAAAGGATGAAATACCCAAAGGATCGGAGAAGCATCTTAATATTCGGGAAGACGGAACCCGGTATAGGGCTGAAAGGATTTGGGTACCAAAATTTGGAGATATGAGAGAAATGTTACTTAGAGAAGCTCATAAAACCAGATACTCAATACATCCTGGAACGGGGAAGATGTACAAGGATCTCAAGAAATATTTTTGGTGGCCGGGTATGAAAGCCGATGTTGCTAAATACGTAGGAGAATGTTTGACGTGTTCTAAGGTCAAAGCTGAGCATCAGAAACCATCAGGTCTACTTCAACAACCCGAAATCCCGGAATGGAAATGGGAAAACATTACCATGGATTTCATCACTAAATTGCCAAGGACTGCAACTGGTTTTGATACTATTTGGGTAATAGTTGATCGTCTCACCAAATCAGCATACTTCCTGCCAATAAGAGAAGATGACAAGATGGAGAAGTTAGCACGACTGTATTTGAAGGAAGTCGTCTCCAGACATGGAATACCAATCTCTATTATCTCTGATAGAGATGGCAGATTTATTTCAAGATTCTGGCAGACATTACAGCAAGCATTAGGAACTCGTCTAGACATGAGTACTGCCTATCATCCACAAACTGATGGGCAGAGCGAAAGGACGATACAAACGCTTGAAGACATGCTACGAGCATGTGTTATTGATTTCGGAAACAGTTGTGATCGACATCTACCGTTAGCAGAATTTTCCTACAACAACAGCTACCATTCAAGCATTGAGATGGCGCCGTTTGAAGCACTTTATGGTAGAAAGTGTAGGTCTCCAATGTGTTGGAGTGAAGTGGGGGATAGACAGATTATGGGTCCGGAGATAATACAAGAAACTACCGAGAAGATCATCCAAATTCAACAACGGTTGAGAACCGCCCAAAGTCGACAAAAGAGCGATGCTGACATTAAAAGAAAAGATATAGAATTTGAAATTGGCGAAATGGTCATGCTTAAAGTTTCACCTTGGAAAGGCGTTGTTCGATTTGGTAAATGATATACTTGATGTCGAACGAGGTGTATATAAAATAGTTTATAATTTTAGCAGAAAATACTATTAAATACGATACAATTTTACACAAGATATTTATTTATTTATAGAATGGATATACTTAAACCTTGCTACAACACTTATAGGCAGTGTACCTAATCGTACAGTAGTGTAGTTTTTAGTAAGTCCGGTTCGTTCCACAGGGAAATCTTTAAGCAAAGCTCAACGCTATATTAGTTTACTTTTATAAAAATACAAATATATATATAAGTGATATTATTATTATAAAGGGGGGGTTTTTACCGTTTAATGACCGGTTTGTCGATTTTAAAACTTTAGTCGCAGTTAAAACCTAATGTAAAATATAAATACAAGACTTTAAATTAAAGCGTAAAGTAAATAACGATAATGAAATTGCGAATAATAAAAATGCGATAAAAATTAAATTGCGATAATTAAAAAGTACGATAATTAAAAGTGCGATAAAATGAAATAACAATAAATAAAAGTGCGATAATTAGAAGTGCAATTAAATATAAAATAAAGGAAATAAAGTATGATATAAAAGAATTATGCTTATTTAAACTTCCGTAATCATGATGTTTGACGTGTTGGTTTTAGTTTTATGCCCATGGGTTAATTGTCCTTTGTCCTGGATTATTCAATATGTCCGTCTGGTTTTTGTCCATAACAGTCCATCAGTCATAAATATAAATTGCAAGTGTCCTTGTCAAATTATTATTATACCCGAAGATAAATATTCCAACTAATTGGGGATTCGAATTGTAACAAGGTTTTAATACTTTGTTTAATGAATACACCAGGTTATCGACTGCGTGTAAACCAAGGTTTTACTACTTTGTTAACAATTACACCAATTACCCTTGAATGTAATTTCACCCCTGTTTTAATTATTCTAGTGGCTATTAATCCATTCCCGTGTCCGGTTAAATGAACGATTATTCGTACATATAAATACCCCGCCCATCGTGTCCGATCGAGTGTATATGGTAATTTATAGGGACGCCCAATTGTAAATCTTTATATTAACATTAACAAACTTTCATTTAGTTAAACAAATATAAAGCCCATTAATAGCCCATAGTCTAGTTTCCACAAGTGTCGTTCTTTTGTCCAAACCCCAATTATGGTACAAAGCCCAATTACCCAATTTTAGTAATTAGCCCAACATCATGATTACTTCGTTTTAAATAAGCATAATAATAACTTAGCTACGAGACATTAATATAAAAAGGTTGAACATAACTTACAATGATTAAAAATAGCGTAGCGTTACACGGACAGAATTTCGACTTACACCCTTACAACATTCGCTAACATACCCTTATTATTAGAATTATAATTAAAATTAAAATATAAATTATAAATATAAATATATTACTTCGTATGAATGAGAAGAAAAAAATGATGTCGAACGAGGTGTATATAAAATAGTATTTTATGCCCCTCTGCTGCAAAAATACTTGATGTCGAACGAGGTGTATATAAAATAGTTTATAATTTTAGCAGAAAATACTATTAAATACGATACAATTTTACACAAGATATTTATTTATTTATAGAATGGATATACTTAAACATTGCTACAACACTTATAGGCAGTGTACCTAATCGTACAGTAGTGTAGTTTTTAGTAAGTCCGGTTCGTTCCACAGGGAAATCTTTAAGCAAAGCTCAACGCTATATTAGTTTACTTTTATAAAAATACAAATATATATATAAGTGATATTATTATTATAAAGGGGGGGTTTTTACCGTTTAATGACCGGTTTGTCGATTTTAAAACTTTAGTCGCAGTTAAAACCTAATGTAAAATATAAATACAAGACTTTAAATTAAAGCGTAAAGTAAATAACGATAATGAAATTGCGAATAATAAAAATGCGATAAAAATTAAATTGCGATAATTAAAAAGTACGATAATTAAAAGTGCGATAAAATGAAATAACAATAAATAAAAGTGCGATAATTAGAAGTGCAATTAAATATAAAATAAAGGAAATAAAGTATGATATAAAAGAATTATGCTTATTTAAACTTCCGTAATCATGATGTTTGACGTGTTGGTTTTAGTTTTATGCCCATGGGTTAATTGTCCTTTGTCCTGGATTATTCAATATGTCCGTCTGGTTTTTGTCCATAACAGTCCATCAGTCATAAATATAAATTGCAAGTGTCCTTGTCAAATTATTATTATACCCGAAGATAAATATTCCAACTAATTGGGGATTCGAATTGTAACAAGGTTTTAATACTTTGTTTAATGAATACACCAGGTTATCGACTGCGTGTAAACCAAGGTTTTACTACTTTGTTAACAATTACACCAATTACCCTTGAATGTAATTTCACCCCTGTTTTAATTATTCTAGTGGCTATTAATCCATTCCCGTGTCCGGTTAAATGAACGATTATTCGTACAAATAAATACCCCGCCCATCGTGTCCGATCGAGTGTATATGGTAATTTATAGGGACGCCCAATTGTAAATCTTTATATTAACATTAACAAACTTTCATTTAGTTAAACAAATATAAAGCCCATTAATAGCCCATAGTCTAGTTTCCACAAGTGTCGTTCTTTTGTCCAAACCCCAATTATGGTACAAAGCCCAATTACCCAATTTTAGTAATTAGCCCAACATCATGATTACTTCGTTTTAAATAAGCATAATAATAACTTAGCTACGAGACATTAATATAAAAAGGTTGAACATAACTTACAATGATTAAAAATAGCGTAGCGTTACACGGACAGAATTTCGACTTACACCCTTACAACATTCGCTAACATACCCTTATTATTAGAATTAAAATTAAAATATAAATTATAAATATAAATATATATTACTTCGTATGAAGAGAAGAAAAAATGATGATGATTTTGATCAGAATTCGGGTTGATTTATAGCCAGAAGTGAAATTTGGGGCTCCGCGACTCGCGGCAAAAAGCCCTTCAAACTCCGCGAGTCGCGGAGAGGTATTTTCATTTCACACCCTTGGAGTTTCTGGCTGCCGACGGTTTTTAATATATAAATATAATATATATATAATTAATATAATTAATTATATATTATATTATATTTATATACATAGTTAACTTGTAATTTTTAGTCCGTTGCGTCGAGCGTTAAGAGTTGACTCTAGTCCCGGTTCCGGATTTTCGAACGTCCTCGCGTACAATTTAATATCTTGTACTTTGCGTTTTGAATCTTGTACTCTTGTGATTTCGAGACGTTTCTTATCAATATTTGGAACCTTTTTGATTGTCTTTTGTTCTTTTGAGCTTTTTGGTCGTTTGCGTCTTCAAATCGTCGAATCTGTCTTTTGTCTTCACCTTTTATTATTTAAACGAATATCACTTGTAAATAGAACAATTGCAACTAAAAGCTTGTCTTTCTTGAGGAATAATGCTATGAAATATATGTTCGTTTTTAGCATTATCAAATATTCCCACACTTGAGCGTTGCTTGTCCTCAAGCAATATTGTCTTGAAATACAAGAATCACTTCTTTATTCTTCACACTTTGTACATCAGTGATTTCTATACGGCGGTATAAACAATGGTAGTAACGATATGGTTTACAGTCCCACATGACTATAAAAATTTAGATCCATTAAGGAAATTGGATCTTTATGAAAACATTTGATCTTTTGAAAATTAAATCTAGTTTTTACCCTAGATAAGTTTTCCGGAATAACCCTTTACCGGTGTTTGCAAAATATTTTTGTGGGTTTGGTGGGTTTCAGATTTGAAAATTTTAGCTCAAAACTTGCGGTTTTGTGTCACCCACTTGCTATCCTTGTATTAGGAAAGCAACACATCCAGTTCACTTGCTTCGTATATTACCTTTCGGTAAACTACCATCCGGTTGTAAAGGAAAGCGATGAACAAGCAACTGTTAAGGCAATGTCCCGTGACTTGCTTTTGATTATGGTCTATAAACATGTCGGATGCTAGTACTATCCTTTGTAGGAGCAATAGTAAGATCATCCTATAATTTTTTCGGTCTGGCACAAGGTCCTGTCTCCGACCATGCTATGCAACCACCGTTCTTACGGTTGACACCCGATTTGATTCAGGTGACCTAATGAATTCAAGGTGAATTCCTAGGATTTTACGTTCAATGGTAATGAACGCATTGAAAATAGGGTTTTCAGAAAACAAATCGGTTTATAATTTTGATCAAAATATTTTCTCGTTTAAGCTCGAGTTTAGATATCATTGAATTCCATGAGTTTGTAATTCTCAATCTTTAAGGTCAATCTCAAGGATTGAGTAATATCAGGCTTAAAAGCTGATTTTTAATCTTTAAGGAGATTATCCTTTCTGGGGATCTGATTCATTAGTCTTATCCAGCTAATTTGCACGGTGCCTCCCCATTGTACGAGATAAATCCTTCTCATGGTTAGGATAAATCTGACCACTTGACGACCCTGTTTAATGCTGAGGTCCGTGGATTTCCTGCTGATTTTAGTGATGACTTTTCTAGATTTTTCGTCAACCTACAGCTGGTCTGGACGACAATTTCTTGACCTAAATCAAGAAGCGCGTGTCTTTTTCGGAAGACTTTACTTCCTTTTAGTGATGGAATTGATTCATCGTGTAGATCCATTTCTTCTTTTCTTTCATTGGGTAAAACAGTTTAGTTTAGTTCAAAGCAAAAGTATTTTCAGTTATTTGTTACAAATATATGTGGCATATGTTTAAAATAACTTGGTAAATTTTCCCACACTTGGCTTTTTATTTTTTTCTTTTTATCGTCCTCTATTCCATTTTAAATGAATTTTAACATTTTAGTTTGTTTCTCAATTTATGTCCTTTCCTAGGTAACAATAATTTCGGTGTTAAAACCTAGTTTTATCGTTCATAAATATGTATAAACATGATTTTGAATTCATTTAATTGAAAATTTTTTTACTAGAATTGGGTAGTCAGTATATAAGACTAGTGCTGTTCTTTTTTATCAGAGAGCACTAGATTCTAATACAACTACTGCTTTACTAGTATTTTAATGGTAACCAAGTGTTTAATAAAAATTTTTAAAATCCGAAAGAATTTAATCCCTTCCCACACTTAAGATCTTGCAATGCCCTCATTTGCAAGAAATCAGTAACAATTTAAATTATTGAGGGTGATTTGTGTGAAAATGATTAAATTTTTACCAAAGTTTCCAAATATATTGGCGTTTGTTTGCTGAATGATAAATGGTGCACGTCATTTGTTCATTCCGTCTTGTTGTTATTTCACATACATTTTGCATCATTGTCGTCAAAATTACTTGCTTTTGCTGAACTTAATGCCAGTCTTTGAAAATGCGTTGTTTTACCCTGTTGTGTACATAAGATAAACTGCAAACATATATACATATTTTTGAAGTTTGGTTTATTACCCCACATTCAAAAATTATTAAAATCTAAGAATAAAAGTTAGAAATTATAAAAATGATTACAATATTAACAAAAATATTAAATATATCAATAATTACAAATTACAAAATAATAAAAAAAAAATAAGTAAACTAAGGATGATATTGGTACCAATAGGGGTTCCACGCATAACCATAAGTGCTATAGAATGCTTCGGCAGGGTCATACGTAGGATATGGTGGCTGCATCTCTATCGACCAAGGAGGGAAGACGGGTTTCGGTGTAGGAATATAGTTTCTACCTATGTGTTGGCAATGCGCTATGATCTGGTTCTGATGAACTTGCCAATCTTCAAATGCTCTCTGTCTAGCATTTTCGTATTCCTGAGAAGCTATAAACCTTTGCATTTCTTGCATCTGGTTCCCCCCTCCTACATTACCTTGTTCCTGGTTTCTCTCTACCTGTGGATGTCTACCATTGTATCGTACTGCGGCGTTATTTCGCCGCTTCAACACTTTCGCACCATGGTATACATTTAAACCTATAGTGTCGCGGGGTTCCGGCTCTTCTACTAATAATCCCCCCCGACTTATATCCACACCGAGATATTCACCAATCAAAGTAATAAAAATACCACCTCCTATTATGCTATGTGGACGCATCCCTCGAACCATAGCTGATAAATAATAACCCACACAATATGGTATACTTACAGCGCTGTGTGGGTCTCGAATACACATATGGTAAAACAAATCTTGTTCATTTACCTTTTCTTTGTTTTTACCCCTTTGTGTAATCGAATTAGCTAAAAACCTATGTATTACTCTTAATTCGGCTCTATCTATATCCAAATAAGAGTAGTTTCCCCCTTTAAAACGGTGGTGGCTTGTCATTTGACTCCACACACCGTGTGTATCAAAATTCTCATCTATTTTCCTACCGTTTAGTATCAATCCTCTACAATCGGCAGACGCTAATTCCTCAGGCGTATATATACGTAAAGCCTGAGCCATGTCCAGTAAAGACATGTGGCGCATCGAACCGCCTAACAAAAATCTAATAAAAGAACGATCGGTTAAACTAGCTACCCGATCATTCAACTCTATACTACATAACAACTCTTCACACCATACTTTATATACAGGTCTGCGTATGGTGAATAAACATATCCAGTCATTAAAATAAGAATTACCATACCTCTGTACCAGTAATTCCCTAATTGGCCCGGCCAATTCTACAGCTTCCAAGGGTCCCCATTCTATGACCCTCGGTACCTCAACAACCTTTGAGTGAAGAGTATGCAAACCCCGTTGATATTTTGGATAATCTATCCAAAGTCTGTCAAATCGCAGGTTCGGGTGCAACTGTTCCAAATGCATATCTGAAAAGGTCATGACTGGATGAGGTACATCCTGCCTGTAGTAGTTATCTACCTCCTGTTGTTCCAAGTTCTCAGCAGGAGCATGGCGGGCTTGGGATGAAGATTCACCCCTTTCAGTCTGTTTTCTTGAGTAGTTCCTAGATATCATCCTTCTCAACATGATTGTAGTGAAAAATTTGAAGATTAACGGTGAAAAATCGAGTTTTTGGGATGATTTTCGTGGGTTTTTCGGGGGTTCTTTTCGCAGAAAATTTCTGTGTTTTTGGTGGTGGGAGTAAACTGATCGAGCAGCTCCTTATATTTTTTTTTCTGTAATTTTGTCCCTCCGCGAGTCGCGGAGGTTATCACTCAAAACTCCGCGAGTCGCGGAGTTACCTTTTTTTTTTTTTTTTTTTTTTTTTTTTTTTCATAATCTTTAACTTATAAAACAATTAAGAAATTAATTTTAAAATTTTGTTTCCCTTGTTATTTAGGACGAGGTCGTTTCGGATCGATGTCCTAGTCCGTCCCTCGACAAAATTTTAAAATTTGTCTTTTTGTAGCGATTGTTTTAAAAGCTAAGATTTTTGGGTTTTTTAATGTTTTTGGCATACTTTAAATCAACAAGATTAAAAATAATGATAATAAAAGTTCTCGTCCCTCCCTCGGGTAAAGCAATTTCGGTTCAGAGACCTAGTCTTCAACTTACGACGAATTTTAAAAATCATATTCTTAACTTAATGAGATAAAGTAAATTTTTGTTTTTAAATTCACACAACTTAAATATAAAATTCAAAATTAATATTAAAAATTCACACCAAACTCAAAATTTGAAATGCATATAATTAAAATTTCATATTTTTAAAAATTAAAAATTCACACCTAACTTAATTTAAAAATTCATAAATTCATATCAAACTTATATTAATTTTTCAAATATTTACAATTTTAAATATATTGTTTTTATAAAGTTTACAATATTAATTTAAGGTTTAAATATTAAGATTAAAAACATAATAAAATTAAAAATCTTTTTGTCTTTTTATCCCACTTTAATCAATCAAATATTATCAAAAATATGCGCCCCTCTTTTCGGTAAAGTAATTTCGGTTCCAAGACCTAATTTAACTCATGACGAATTTTTGAAATATTTTGGGTTGATTGTTTAAAGATATTTATACCTTAAGAATAAACGTTAAATTTCGCAGTGATGTAATAAATTTTTGAACGATATCAATAATTTCGGTCGCCAAACCTAATTTTATTTAAAACCAATTTAATACTTTTTAGCGAACAAATTAGCGTTTATTATCAAAAGGTTAAAAATAAAAATAAAAATAAAAACTGTACAGACATACCTGTGAAATAGATTTCTTAGTTATATGATCTATTATATTCATAAGATAGTCGGTTTAATTGGTTTTCCATGGCTGCATAGGCGTAACCTCGAGCATTCATTGTCTTTTCTTCTAAACATATGAACGGTCCGTCTCTGCATAAAGTAACAAATTCGGTATTTGAATAGGTTTGATTATTTGAACATTTACCTCCATGTGACCATTTTCCGCATTTGTGACATTTTTCTAGGTGTCGTGCTCTTCTTTTCGCTGCGGATTTTGATTTTCCTTTACCAAATTGTAACTTATTATCTTCGCATCTGGATCCTTTTCTAACTCCGTCCATTCTTTCTCTGATTACTGATACTAATTCACTCGGGAGTATGTCATTATTACGTTTAGTGATCAAAGCGTGTAGCATTAGACCATGGTTTAGTTCACAGGCAGTCTTCATTTTGTAAAAACCTAAAAAAAATAAAAATTCAGAATGGGGGGAGAAGACTAGTTCTTTAGGGTCTGCTAGGGAAAGACCATACGTGTTCCATTTTCGAGAACTTCACGAAAACAGACAATCTAACTCTAACAGAAATACATATTATCCTTTAAAGATTTGATTCTCCCCACACTTAGTTAGCTGTGGTATCGAAATTGTGATTAACTTCGTTGTTGACCTCCATCGGACCATGTATGTAATGTTTAACTCTGTGACCATTAACTTTAAATTCAATCCCATTTGAATTTATTAATTCTATCGTTCCGTATGGGAAAACTCTTTTGACTATGAATGGTCCAGACCATCTTGATTTCAATTTTCCAGGAAATAGCTTGAATCGTGAATTGAAAAGAAGAACTCTGTCTCCTTCTTTGAATTCTTTTGAACTTCTGATTCTTTTATCATGCCATTTCTTCGTTCTTTCTTTATAGATTAACGAATTTTCGTATGCTTCATGTCTTAATTCTTCTAATTCGTTTAGTTGACTTAATCGTAGACGTCCGGCTTCATGTAAATCAAGATTACATGTCTTCAAAGCCCAAAATGCTTTGTGTTCAATTTCTACTGGAAGATGACATGCTTTTCCATAAACAAGTCTAAAAGGTGTGGTTCCAATTGGAGTTTTGTAGGCTGTTCTAAAAGCCCAGAGTGCATCCTCCAATTTAATGGACCATTCTTTCGGATTTGATCCTACGGTTTTCTCTAGAATACGTTTTAAAGCTCGGTTGGTATTTTCAACTTGTCCACTTGTTTGTGGATGATATGCGGTGGAGATTTTATGAGTTACTCCATATCTTTTAAGAACTTTCTCAAGTTGATTATTACAGAAATGAGTACCCCGATCACTTATTAAAGCTTTCGGTGTTCCAAACCTTGCAAAAAGATGTTTTAAAAAGTTTACTACAACTCGTGCATCGTTAGTTGGGAGAGCTTGTGCTTCCGCCCATTTAGATACATAATCAATGGCTACGAGTATATATAGATTATTATGAGATTTTGGAAATGGACCCATAAAGTCAATACCCCAAATGTCAAATACTTCACATACTTGGATGACATTTTGTGGCATTTCATCACGTTGACTTATTTTTCCGGCCCTTTGACATGCATCACAGGATTTGCAAAGAAGGTGTGCGTCTTTGTAAATTGTAGGCCAATAGAATCCAGCTTCATAAACTTTTCTTGCTGTTAGTTGAGGCCCATAATGCCCTCCTGTTGGTCCTGTGTGACAATGGTTTAAAATTTTACTAGCTTCATCTCCAAATACACATCGGCGTATTATTCCATCGGGACAACTTTTAAACAGATGTGGATCTTCCCAGAAATAGTGTTTTATATCACTGAAGAATTTTTTTCGTCTTTGGTACGATAATCCTTTTTCAAGGAATCCACAAACTAAGTAGTTTGCATAGTCTGCAAACCATGGGATTTCTTTATAATCTATCTTTAATAGGTATTCATCAGGAAAGTTGTCTTGTATGGCTGATTCATTCAGAACTTCTAATTCGGGATTTTCAAGACGAGAAAGATGATCAGCGGCGAGATTTTCTGCTCCTTTTTTATCTCGGATTTCAATATCAAACTCTTGTAAGAGTAAGATCCAACGGATTAATCTTGGTTTAGCATCTTGTTTTGAAAATAGGTATCTAAGAGCAGAATGGTCGGTATAGACCACCGTTTTTGCTAGAACGAGATATGATCGAAATTTGTCAAAAGCAAAGACAATAGCAAGGAGTTCTTTTTCAGTAGTTGTATAGTTCGTTTGTGCTCCTTGTAATGTCTTACTAGCATAATATATAGGTTGAAATCGTTTTTCAATCCTTTGTCCTAAAACGGCTCCCATTGCAAAATCACTTGCATCGCACATTAGTTCAAATGGTAGATTCCAATTTGGTGTTATCATGATCGGTGCATTAGTGAGTTTTTCTTTAAGAATATTAAAAGATTTGATACATTCATCTGAAAAGATGAATGGCGTATCCTTTTCTAGGAGTTTATTCATAGGAGTGGCAATTTTAGAAAAATCTTTTATGAAACGTCGGTAAAAACCGGCATGCCCTAGAAAACTCCTAACTCCTCTAACATTGGTGGGATGTGGAAGTTTAGCAATTACATCTACTTTAGCTCTATCCACTTCAATTCCTTCTTTTGAAATTTTATGTCCAAGAACGATGCCTTCTTTAACCATGAAATGGCATTTCTCCCAATTAAGTACTAGATTTGATTTTTCGCATCTAATTAGCATTCGTTCCAGATTAACTAGACATGATTTAAATGTATCACCGAAGACTGAAAAGTCATCCATGAATACTTCCATGCATTCTTCTATCATGTCGTGAAAAATTGCCATCATACACCTTTGAAAGGTTGCAGGGGCGTTGCAAAGTCCAAATGGCATGCGTTTGTAAGCAAAAGTACCATAAGGGCACGTGAATGTGGTTTTCTCTTGATCTTCGGGTGCTATTGGAATTTGAAAATATCCGGAAAATCCATCTAGAAAACAGTAGTAACTATTTCCGGCTAATCTTTCCAACATTTGATCTATGAAAGGTAAGGGAAAGTGATCTTTTCTGGTGGCGTCATTTAATTTTCTATAATCAATACATACACGCCATCCTGTTACAGTCCTAGTAGGAATAAGCTCATTTTTTTCATTTGTGATGACAGTCATGCCACCCTTCTTAGGCACGCATTGAACTGGGCTTACCCATGGACTATCAGAAATTGGATATATCAAACCTGCATCTAGCAGTTTAATAATCTCTTTCTTAACTACATCTTGCATATTAGGATTTAGTCTTCGTTGGCGTTGCACATACGTTTTATGACCTTCTTCCATAAGGATTTTATGTGTGCAATACGAAGGACTTATTCCTTTAATATCATGAATCTTCCATGCAATGGCTGGTTTATGAGCTTTCAACACAGAAATGAGTTGTAATTTCTCATTTTTAGTAAGAGAAGACGATATTATTACAGGTAATTCAGATTCACCATGTAAATAAGCGTATTCCAAATGGTTTGGAAGTGGCTTTAACTCTAATTTCGGAGGTTCTTCTATCGATGATTTATATCGATATCTGTCTTCTTCTTTTAGCATTTGAATTTCTTCTGTTGTTGGTTCATATCCATTAGCTATAAGTGTAGCTAACATTTCAGCTTCATCAATTGGTTCATTTCCTTCTCCTAAAGAACATTCTCCTGTTCCTTGTAATTCTGGAAATTCTTCTAATAATTCTGCATGTGCATCTATAGTTTGAATATAATAACATGTATCATCTGCAGATTGTGGTTGTTGCATTGCTCTATCAACTGAAAAGGTAACACTCTCATCCTCTATACTTAGGGTCAGTTTCTTACCGAACACGTCTATCATTGCTTTAGCCGTGTTTAAGAATGGTCTTCCTAATATGAGAGGAACTTGAGAATCTTCTTCCATGTCCAAAACAACAAAATCTACTGGAAATACTAAAGTACCAACTTTAACTAGCATGTTCTCCATTATCCCTCTAGGATATTTTATTGATCTATCGGCTAGTTGTATGCTTATTCTGGTTGGTTTCAATTCTCCAAGGTCTAGTTTAGCGTATAGTGAATACGGCATTAGATTTATACTAGCACCTAAGTCTGCCAATGCTTCTATTGAACTAAGACTACCCAGAAAACATGGAATTGTGAAACTTCCTGGATCAGATAGTTTTTCTGGTATCTTATTCAACAGCACTGCTGAACAATTAGCATTCATAGTAACAGCCGAGAGTTCTTCCATTTTCTTTCTATTCGTGATCAGATCTTTCAAGAATTTAGCATATCTTGGCATTCCTGAAATCACATCAATGAAAGGAAGATTTACATTTATCTGTTTAAACATATCCAAGAATTTGGATTGCTCGGCTTCAAGTTTTTCTTTCTTCATTTTACTCGGGTAAGGAAGTGGTGGTTGGTATGGTTTAACATAAGGTTTATCCTTAACTATGTTATCTTCATTAACCTTTTCAACTACCGGTTCTTTTTCCTTATCTTGATCAGGTTGTGGTTCTTGTGGAGTAGGAATAGTTTCATCAGAAGTAACAGGTATTTCAGGTGATTTAAGTGTTGTACCACTTCTTGTGGTAATAGCTTTAGCTGTTTCATTCCGGGGGTTAGCATTTGTATCGCTTGGTAGACTTCCCGGTTTTCTTTCACCTATTAACCTTGCTAGGTTACTTACTTCTTGTTCCAGATTTTGAATAGAAGCTTGTTGATTTCTAAATGCTTGAGCATTTTGTTCATTTGTTTGTTTCTGAGATGTGAAAAACTGCGTTTGAGTTTCAACTAGCTTCGTCATCATATCTTCTAAATTCGGCTTTTTATCATCGGTTTGTTGTGGTGGTTTGTTTTGAAAATTCGGTCTTTGCTGATTGTAAGTATTATTGGATACTTGTTGATTGCTAGGACCTTGTTGGTTGTTGTATGGAATATTTCGGTTATAATTCTGGTTTTGATTGTAAATCGGTCTTGGCGGTTGATAATTATTCTGATAATTATTTCCAGGCCTTTGGTTTATGTATGAAATATTCTCTCTTTGTTCCATTGTTAATTCAATATTGAGACAATCTTTTGTCAAATGTGGTCCTCCACACTGCTCACAACTAATTCGTATTGAGTGAATATCCTTAGTCATCTTTTCCATTCGTCTCTCGAAAGCATCTATCTTTGCCGAAATGGAATCTAAGTCATGGCTAGAATCGGCTCTAGCTGCTTTAGATGATCTAATGATGTCTTTTTCTTGGTGCCACTCATGTGAGTGGGAAGCAGTGTTATCAATAATTTTGTAAGCATCAGTTTCGGTTTTCTTCATAATCGAACCACCAGCTGCTATATCTATGTCTTTTCTTGTAGTGATGTCGCATCCTTGGTAGAATATTTGTACTATTTGACAGGTGTCTAAACCATGTTGCGGACATCCTCTTAATAACTTTCCATATCTTGTCCACGCCTCATATAGAGTTTCATTTGGCTTTTGTGTGAACGTAACAATTTCTGCTTGAAGTCTTACGGCTTTAGATGCAGGAAAGAATTGTTTAAGAAATTTATCAATTAAAACGTCCCATGTATCGATCGCCCCTTCAGGTAACGATTCCAACCAATCTTTGGCTTCTCCCTTTAAAGTCCAGGGAAATAACATGAGATATATCTGTTCATCCTCCACTTCTCGGATTTTAAATAGTGTGCAGATCCTATTAAAGGTACGTAGATGTTCATTTGGATCTTCCTTCGGCGCACCACTAAATTGGCATTGATTAGTCACCATGTGTAGAATTTGTCCTTTGATTTCATAATCTGGCGCATTAATGTCTGGATGAGTAATTGCGTGACCTTGGCCAGTGCGTTTAGCTCTCATTCGGTCTTCCATACTTAAAGGTTCCAGATTCTCCATAATTGAATTTGTTGAATCGGTATCACTAGATGATTCAGATTTAATAGTTCGTTCCTCAACAATCTCTGTTTGAATGATTGGTGGTTCCGGAGGAAAGTTTAATGGTTCAGGATCTATGAACCGTTCCTGAATATTTTCTGGATTCTCAATTGTGAGGTCGGGTTCAAAAAATGGATTATCGGAAATTTGAACTGAAGTACTTGGTCGACTGGATGACGATTCTAAAGAAAAATCAACGGCGGTTATATTTGTTAAACGATGTCTTGATCGAGTTACAGGTGGTGAACGTACAAAAGGTGATGAACGTCTTGCTCGGTGCATTCACTGAATATCCTATTAGTTTTTAAAAGGAAAGAAAAATTATAATAAGTTATCCAATCAATAGACTTTTCTGATTTTGCCCACGTTTCGAATAGCCAAAAGATGCAGCAGAGGGGCAGGATTCGTTTGGTCTCAATATAATTGAGGACTGTTTGGCTCCAATAACCCGGTCCACGTACAAATCCAACTATTACTACGAACCAGAAAATTTTGATGTCTATCAATTTAACCACTTAAAATAAGTTTTCGTAATTTTAAGAAATTTAGATAAGAAGTAGAAAAAATTCTAAGTCCTAAAAACTAGAATGGCGAGAAATAAGAAAGAAAAAGAGTTCGTCGAAAAAGGTCGAAAAAGAAAAATGGTTGAAAAATAAAAGGTGACGGAAAAATAAAAGAAACTTAAAAAAAACTTAAAAATACTTAACTAACCTAACCTTATTACTACAACTAACTTAAAATTATAATCGCAAATTGAAATTACTAATTGAAATGATAATTGATACATAGTAAAAGGTCTAAAAATATTAAAGCTTACAGGAAAAACTAAGTCCCAAATGGAAATAACTTAAAAAGAAACTAAAACTTAAAAAAAAACGTCGCAAAATTCTAAAGCACCTAAATCTTAGTCTAAAGAAAAAGCACTTAAGGAATTCTACGGCAAAGCCTAAAAATCTAGGAGTAAAAATAACTATAGCAAAAACTAATTTTAAAATTAAATATGAGCTAAAAAAAATACAAATATTACGCTACAACGATTTTAAAGGTACAAAATATAAAAATATACAAAAAGTTGTAAAAAGTACAATTTTTATAAAAAATATTATTTTTATATTATTTATTTAATAAAAACTACTAATTTTACAATTTAATAAAACTAATTTAACTAAAATATATAAATAAAAAGTAAAAAGTAAAAATAAAACTAAAATTAATAATAATAATAATAATAATTAAGTTAAATAATAATAATAATAAATTAAAACTCCGTAATTAATGCAACTTTAGGGTTTTGTCCGTGTGTCAGAAGACCTCCGCGAGTCGCGGTGATAAATGAGGAAAACCCCGCAAGTCGCGGGGTTCAGAAAAACAGTTGACAGGTTTCACTTTTACGCGTTTTCTTTATTTATTTTTTTTTTTTATTATTTTCTGTTTTCTGTTTTTAATTTAAATAAACGATTTTTAATAAAATTTATATTTTTATAAATTAAAATAAAGATAAAGAAACTTATAAAACTTAAATATTTAACAAAATCCTAAAAATACTTATATTTTTGTTTTTCTTTTTATATTTTTCAATAATTAAAACGTATTTTTACAAAAACGAATTTTAATAAAATTAAACTAAAAAAAAAATCTTTTTTTTTTTTTTTTATATTAGCGTTGCGCTTCAGGTTTTTAAGATAGCTCCCCGGCAGCGGCGCCAAAAATACTTGATGTCGAACGAGGTGTATATAAAATAGTTTATAATTTTAGCAGAAAATACTATTAAATACGATACAATTTTACACAAGATATTTATTTATTTATAGAATGGATATACTTAAACCTTGCTACAACACTTATAGGCAGTGTACCTAATCGTACAGTAGTGTAGTTTTTAGTAAGTCCGGTTCGTTCCACAGGGAAATCTTTAAGCAAAGCTCAACGCTATATTAGTTTACTTTTATAAAAATACAAATATATATATAAGTGATATTATTATTATAAAGGGGGGGTTTTTACCGTTTAATGACCGGTTTGTCGATTTTAAAACTTTAGTCGCAGTTAAAACCTAATGTAAAATATAAATACAAGACTTTAAATTAAAGCGTAAAGTAAATAACGATAATGAAATTGCGAATAATAAAAATGCGATAAAAATTAAATTGCGATAATTAAAAAGTACGATAATTAAAAGTGCGATAAAATGAAATAACAATAAATAAAAGTGCGATAATTAGAAGTGCAATTAAATATAAAATAAAGGAAATAAAGTATGATATAAAAGAATTATGCTTATTTAAACTTCCGTAATCATGATGTTTGACGTGTTGGTTTTAGTTTTATGCCCATGGGTTAATTGTCCTTTGTCCTGGATTATTCAATATGTCCGTCTGGTTTTTGTCCATAACAGTCCATCAGTCATAAATATAAATTGCAAGTGTCCTTGTCAAATTATTATTATACCCGAAGATAAATATTCCAACTAATTGGGGATTCGAATTGTAACAAGGTTTTAATACTTTGTTTAATGAATACACCAGGTTATCGACTGCGTGTAAACCAAGGTTTTACTACTTTGTTAACAATTACACCAATTACCCTTGAATGTAATTTCACCCCTGTTTTAATTATTCTAGTGGCTATTAATCCATTCCCGTGTCCGGTTAAATGAACGATTATTCGTACAAATAAATACCCCGCCCATCGTGTCCGATCGAGTGTATATGGTAATTTATAGGGACGCCCAATTGTAAATCTTTATATTAACATTAACAAACTTTCATTTAGTTAAACAAATATAAAGCCCATTAATAGCCCATAGTCTAGTTTCCACAAGTGTCGTTCTTTTGTCCAAACCCCAATTATGGTACAAAGCCCAATTACCCAATTTTAGTAATTAGCCCAACATCATGATTACTTCGTTTTAAATAAGCATAATAATAACTTAGCTACGAGACATTAATATAAAAAGGTTGAACATAACTTACAATGATTAAAAATAGCGTAGCGTTACACGGACAGAATTTCGACTTACACCCTTACAACATTCGCTAACATACCCTTATTATTAGAATTAAAATTAAAATATAAATTATAAATATAAATATATATTACTTCGTATGAAGAGAAGAAAAAATGATGATGATTTTGATCAGAATTCGGGTTGATTTATAGCCAGAAGTGAAATTTGGGGCTCCGCGACTCGCGGCAAAAAGCCCTTCAAACTCCGCGAGTCGCGGAGAGGTATTTTCATTTCACACCCTTGGAGTTTCTGGCTGCCGACGGTTTTTAATATATAAATATAATATATATATAATTAATATAATTAATTATATATTATATTATATTTATATACATAGTTAACTTGTAATTTTTAGTCCGTTGCGTCGAGCGTTAAGAGTTGACTCTAGTCCCGGTTCCGGATTTTCGAACGTCCTCGCGTACAATTTAATATCTTGTACTTTGCGTTTTGAATCTTGTACTCTTGTGATTTCGAGACGTTTCTTATCAATATTTGGAACCTTTTTGATTGTCTTTTGTTCTTTTGAGCTTTTTGGTCGTTTGCGTCTTCAAATCGTCGAATCTGTCTTTTGTCTTCACCTTTTATTATTTAAACGAATATCACTTGTAAATAGAACAATTGCAACTAAAAGCTTGTCTTTCTTGAGGAATAATGCTATGAAATATATGTTCGTTTTTAGCATTATCAGTAAACGAGGGAAATTAAATCCAAGGTATATTGGACCATTCAAGATTATTGATCGTGTCGGACCAGTAGCTTACCGACTTGAGTTACCTCAACAACTCGCGGCTGTACATAACACTTTCCACGTCTCAAATTTGAAGAAATATTTTGCGAAAGAAGATCTCACTATTCTGTTAGATGAAATCCAAATCAACGAAAAACTTCAATTCATCGAAGAACCCGTCGAAATAATGGATCGTGAGGTTAAAAGACTTAAGCAAAACAAGATACCAATTGTTAAGGTTAGATGGAATGCTCGTAGAGGACCCGAGTTCACCTGGGAGCGTGAAGATCAGATGAAGAAGAAATACCCGCATCTATTTCCAGAAGATTCGTCAACACCTTCAACAGCTTAAAATTTAGGGACGAAATTTATTTAACGGGTAGGTACTGTAGTGACCCGAACTTTTCCATGTTTATATATATTAATTGAGATTGATATTTACATGATTAAATGTTTCCAACATGTTAAACAATCAAACTTGTTAAGACTTGATTAATTGAAATATGTTTCATATAGACAATTGACCACCCAAGTTGACCGGTGATTCACGAACGTTAAAACTTGTAAAAACTATATGATGACATATATATGGATATATATATATAGTTAACATGATACTATGATAAGTAAACATATCATTAAGTATATTAACAATGAACTACATATGTAAAAACAAGACTACTAACTTAATGATTTTTAAACGAGACATATATGTAACGATTATCGTTGTAAAGACATTTAATGTATATATATATATCATATTAAGAGATATTCATACATGATAATATCATGATAATATAATAATTTAAAATCTCATTTGATATTATAAACATTGGGTTAACAACATTTAACAAGATCGTTAACCTAAAGGTTTCAAAACAACACTTACATGTAACGACTAACGATGACTTAACGACTCAGTTAAAATGTATATACATGTAGTGTTTTAATATGTATTTATAAACTTTTGAAAGACTTCAATACACTTATCAAAATACTTCTACTTAACAAAAATGCTTACAATTACATCCTCGTTCAGTTTCATCAACAATTCTACTCGTATGCACCCGTATTCGTACTCGTACAATACACAGCTTTTAGATGTATGTACTATTGGTATATACACTCCAATGATCAACTCTTAGCAGCCCATGTGAGTCACCTAACACATGTGGGAACCATCATTTGGCAACTAGCATGAAATATCTCATAAAATTACAAAAATATGAGTAATCATTCATGACTTATTTACATGAAAACAAAATTACATATCCTTTATATCTAATCCATACACTAACGACCAAAAACACCTACAAACACTTTCATTCTTCAATTTTCTTCATCTAATTGATCTCTCTCAAGTTCTATCTTCAAGTTCTAAGTGTTCTTCATAAATTCTACAAGTTCTAGTTACATAAAATCAAGAATACTTTCAAGTTTGCTAGCCCACTTCCAATCTTGTAAGGTGATCATCCAACCTCAAGAAATCTTTGTTTCTTACAGTAGGTTATCATTCTAATACAAGGTAATAATCATATTCAAACTTTGGTTCAATTTCTATAACTATAACAATCTTATTTCAAGTGATGATCTTACTTGAACTTGTTTTCGTGTCATGATTCTGCTTCAAGAACTTCGAGCCAACCAAGGATCCGTTGAAGCTAGATCCATTTTTCTCTTTTCCAGTAGGTTTATCCAAGGAACTTAAGGTAGTAATGATGTTCATAACATCATTCGATTCATACATATAAAGCTATCTTATTCGAAGGTTTAAACTTGTAATCACTAGAACATAGTTTAGTTAATTCTAAACTTGTTCGCAAACAAAAGTTAATCCTTCTAACTTGACTTTTAAAATCAACTAAACACATGTTCTATATCTATATGATATGCTAACTTAATGATTTAAAACCTGGAAACACGAAAAACACCGTAAAACCGGATTTACGCCGTCGTAGTAACACCGCGGGCTGTTTTGAGTTAGTTAATTAAAAACTATGATAAACTTTGATTTAAAAATTGTTATTCTGAGAAAATGATTTTTATTATGAACATGAAACTATATCAAAAAATTATGGTTAAACTCAAAGTGGAAGTATGTTTTCTAAAATGGTCATCTAGGCGTCGTTCTTTCGACTGAAATGACTACCTTTACAAAAACGACTTGTAACTTATTTTTCTGACTATAAACCTATACTTTTTCTATTTAGATTCATAAAATAGAGTTCAATATGAAACCATAGCAATTTGATTCACTCAAAACGGATTTAAAATGAAGAAGTTATGGGTAAAACAAGATTGGATAATTTTTCTCATTTTAGCTACGTGAAAATTGGTAACAAATCTATTCCAACCATAACTTAATCAACTTGTATTGTATATTATGTAATCTTGAGATACCATAGACACGTATACAATGTTTCGACCTATCATGTCAACACATCTATATATATTTCGGAACAACCATAGACACTCTATATGTGAATGTTGGAGTTAGCTATACAGGGTTGAGGTTGATTCCAAAATATATATAGTTTGAGTTGTGATCAATACTGAGATACGTATACACTGGGTCGTGGATTAATTCAAGATAATATTTATCAATTTATATTCTGTATATCTAACTGTGGACAACTAGTTGTAGGTTACTAACGAGGACAGCTGACTTAATAAACTTAAAACATCAAAATATATTAAAAGTGTTATAAATATATTTTGAACATACTTTGATATATATGTATATATTGTTATAGGTTCGTGAATCAACCAGTGGCCAAGTCTTACTTCCCGACGAAGTAAAAATCTGTTAAAGTGAGTTATAGTCCCACTTTTAAAATCTAATATTTTTGGGATGAGAATACATGCAGGTTTTATAAATGATTTACAAAATAGACACAAGTACGTGAAACTACATTCTATGGTTGAATTATCGAAATTGAATATGCCCCTTTTTATTAAGTCTGGTAATCTAAGAATTAGGGAACAGACACCCTAATTGACGCGAATCCTAAAGATAGATCTATTGGGCCTAACAAACCCCATCCAAAGTACCGGATGCTTTAGTACTTCGAAATTTATATCATATCCGAAGGGTGTCCCGGAATGATGGGGATATTCTTATATATGCATCTTGTTAATGTCGGTTACCAGGTGTTCACCATATGAATGACTTTTATCTCTATGTATGGGATGTGTATTGAAATATGAAATCTTATGGTCTATTATTATGATTTGATATATATAGGTTAAACCTATAACTCACCAACATTTTTGTTGACGTTTTAAGTATGTTTATTCTCAGGTGATTATTAAGAGCTTCCGCTGTCGCATACTTAAATAAGGATGAGATTTGGAGTCCATGCTTGTATGATATTGTGTAAAAACTGCATTCAAGAAACTTATTTTGTTGTAACATATTTGTATTGTAAACCATTATGTAATGGTCGTGTGTAAACAGGATATTTTAGATAATCATTATTTGATAATCTACGTAAAGCTTTTTAAACCTTTATTGATGAAATAAAGGTTATGGTTTGTTTTAAAATGAATGCAGTCTTTGAAAAACGTCTCATATAGAGGTCAAAACCTCGCAAAGAAATCAATTAATATGGAACGTTTTTAATCAATAAGACCGGGACATTTCAAATACCAAGTTATTTTCTTCCATTTCACACTTGATCTCATTCACATTTTACACACACTTACTCAATAATTTTCTCTCTAGTCTTTCTCATTCTAAAAAGTGTAAGTTTCAAATTTTCTTCTTCTTCTTCTTTTCTTCTCATTTTCCACATCATCATCATCACTAAAGGATCAAGCTTTTTAGCTTCTTGATCTTGTTATATCTTGAATATTCAAACTTTGATTTGAATCCTTCAAGAACATGAAAGATTCAAGCTTTCTAGCTTTGAATCTTCATTATTTTGATGGATCTAAGCTTTATAGCTTAAGATCACTTTATTTTGTTAAAAAGATCAAAACTTGTGTTTATGATCTTCATGTAACTTGTAGATCTAGCCTTTTTCTTTAAGGATCTTCAAGAACATTAAAGATCCAAGCTTTCTAGCTTAGGGTTTCATTATTTTGTTTAGATCTTAGCTTTCTAGCTTATGGTCTCATTAATCTTGTAAAGATCCAAGCTTTCTAGCTTAGGGTTTCTTAATACTTGAGATCTAAGTTATTATTGTAGATCTCAATTACTTGGAACCTTTTTATGATTTTTATGGTGATAAAAATCAAGTCTTCATCATCTCATATGATGAAGATGCATAAACTTGTGTGAAAAGGATAAAGGTTGAAGCTTTATTGTGTTTATGCAATAAAGAGACAACCTTGATGTTCAAAACTTGTAGAATGTTAGCTTTTACTCTTAGTTGTGTGTTGATGGTTGAAACTTGGTCAAAGTGATGCTAAAACATCAAAGAGTTGTACACTTGAAGCTTACACGCATCAAGGATGAGAACCGTGATGAGCATCAAGCACCAAGAAACCCACCGAAGCACTTGTTTGCTGTTTTTTGGGGTCTGATCAGACTCCTAGGACTTCTGGAAAATTGATTTTCAGATAGTTCGTTTAGAGTAGATGACTTTGCATTTAGGACTCGCCTAAATCCGATATACAGTTTAGGATTTATAGCCTTCCGAAAATCACTACGCCTTTATAACGACGTGCTGAAAATTTTGACCTACTCACGCTTGAACCATCGCCACGGTCAAACGACATCGACTTAGGATCTAAAAATTGGACAGCGGTTAGAGGACTCACATACAGAACCTTGGCCACTGACCCCGCGTCTTTTTGTTTTGTATAGAGGTCGTAGCAGCTATCCGAAGTCAGCCTTTTGTTTCGATCTCTATTCTTGTTGAAAACTTACTCTAGCTTTTACGAATAATGATGATGATGATGATGATACTTAAGACTTAATTTATTCACTTTTAAACTTTTGGGGACAATATACTGACTTAGTGACCTTTGACTTAGGTTGACGACCTTTCGAACCGACTTACTATCTGCATACTTTTCATATCGACTTTTACCGCACATTCACTGTGAGTTATAGCTTCCCTTTTTACTTTACTATTTTTGGGATTGAGAATACATGCGCTTTTTTATGTTTTACATACTATACATGAGTACTTAAACTTTATATATGTGTGGGTGACATAACGGCACAAAGATTCCCCTTAGCACGGTAACGTTTAACTATTGGTTTTTGAACTGGTAGACGCGAATCTTAGATATGGATCCATAGGGTTTGACATCCCCACTCGGGCTAGTCGCGCTAGCATTCAACGGGTGTTTAATATTTAGTAAACAGACGCACTCGCCAAGTGTATTTTTAGGGGGGTAATATTACGTTAAGTTAGTTACCGAGTGCCCACGGATAAGCATATATTTTTCATACTGTTTTGAATACGAAATCTCGTGGTCTACATTACATTACTGAATACAAACAAACTATAGCTCACCAACATTCGTGTTGACCTTTTAAGCGTGTATTTCTCAGGTGCTTAGACGTTGTTGCTGCCGCTGTTAGAGTTGCTGTCTTGGTGTTATTGACTTGCTGTTATAGACTCGCTGTGTTAGACTTCCGCTGCATTACTTAGAGATGTCTCAATCATGGAACTTTTATTTTGCATTCGCAACTTATGTTATTTTGAATAATGGCTTTGTAATGACCTTTGTGTCACGTTATCTTTTATAAAATGTTATCTTTTCATGAATGCAAAACTTGTTTTAAAACAGCATGTAGTATTATACCGTGTAATGAACCTGTTGTTGACGATTCGTACATGATGGTTTTGTACGAGGCATCACATTTGGTATCAGAGCATTGGTTTTAGGGAATTAGGTTGCATTAGTGAGTCTTGACCGAGTCGAGTAGGATTCACTAATAGGACTAATTTACAACTTGCTCGTTTACTATTTCTGCGGAACTACTGCATGCTACTGCTTACTTTTACTGCTATGTGAACTTGCTGTATGCTACTGTTATTTTCTCGCTACTGCATGCTACCATATGCCTTTGATTGCATGTTACTTTTGTTTGATACTATTACGATTGCCATGCTACGTACTGCTAGGATGCTGTAGTGCCTGATTATGTGCTTGCTATATGTCTTACTGACATGAAAAAAGTTATTTTTCCTTGTTCAGATGTCGGACATGCCGCCCATGACCTTTGACTTCGAGAGTGACTGATAGTGCTCCAAATGAACATATATTTAGTATCAATATCTTTCCAATATGCAAAGCCTTTAGTTACAATTGTTCTATTTTTATGTAATATTCGTTTAAATAAATAAGTGCGAAGACAAAAGAAGAAAACGACGATTTGAAGACGCAAATGACCAAAAAAGCTCAAATGTACAATATATAATTCAAGTGGTTCCATTTATTGATGAGAAACGTCTAAAAATGACAAGAGTACAAGTCGCGGAACGCAAAGTACAAGATATCTCCGCGTACGAAAGAACGTTCGAAAATCCGAAACCGAGACATAAACCGAGCATCCATGCGCGAGTCAACTGACCTAAAATTACAAGTCAACTATGCACAAGAATATTATATAATATATATATATATATATATATATATATATATATATATATATATATATATATATATATAATTATATATAATTATATATATATATTATATTATATATTAATTTAATCAAGCAGCCCACGTTTTGTTAAACAAAATATCATGATTCAAGGGGCCATGCGATCGCATGGCCAGGAGGCACAAAAGCCATGCGATCGCATGGGGGTCAGACTCTGGCCACATCTATAAATAGACACCATTTCTGCTCGAATGGTACACCAGATTGATTATCAATCTTTTCTTTCTCTCTATATATAATTTATATTTATTTTATAATTTTAATTTAAGTTAATTTTAATAATAAAGTTATTGTAAGAAATGTTTTAAGGTTTTGTAAGTCGAAACTCTGTCCGTGTAACGCTACGCGATTAATCACCACTGTAAGCTATGTTCTTCCTTTTTAAATTAATGTCTCGTAACTAAGTTATTATTATGCTTATTTGAGCCGAAGTAATCGTGATGTTGGGCTAAATATTAAAAACGGGGTTATTGGATTTTGTACCATAATTTGGGTTTGGACAAAAGACCGACACTTGTGAATATTGGACTATGGACTATTAATAGATGGGGGGTATTGTCTAGTCGAATGACAATTCGTTAGAATCTGTCAAACCTATCTTCAAATTAGTTAATCTAATAATTATTAAATGATTATGCATGTCATATTTAGTGACGTTTATACGACATCTTTTACAAATCATTTAATTTAATCAATTGGATTGGGTAATTTGTTATTCATTATTGCCAAGTGAATAAATTAATGTATCATGGACTAATTATAACAGAGGTGGATTACATACAAGGGTAATTAGTGTAATTGTTAACAAAGTATTAAAACCTTGGATTATACGCAGTCGATAACCTGGTGTAATCATTAAACAAAGTATTAAAACCTTATTACAGTTCAAATCCCTAATTAGTTGGAATATTTGACTTCGAGAATAAGGTTAATTTGACGAGCATTTTATAATTATGACCGATGAACTATTATGGACAAAAACCAGATAGGTTTCAAATAATCCAGGACAAAGGACAATTAACCCAGAGTAATAAATTAAAATCAAAACGTCAAACATCATGGTTACGGAAGTTTAAATAAGCATAATTGTTTTATTATATTTCCCATCGTAATTTTATTTACTGTCATTTTATTATTCGCAATTTTAATTATCGCAACTTTATATATTGTTATTTATTTTATGCACTTTAATTATTGTCATTTATCTTTACGCTTTATTTAAAATCGACAAACCGATCATTAAACGGTAAAACCCCCCCTTTTATAATATTACTACTTATATAATTATATATATTTTATACAAATATAGTTGTTAAAAATATAGTACGTATCACTAGCTCCCTGAGGAACGAACCAGACTTACTAAAAACTACACTACTCTACGATTAGATACACTGCCTATAAGTGTTGTAGCAAGGTTTAGGTATATCCCAATCTAAATAAATAATAAAACTTGTGTAATTTGTATCGTATTTCGTATACACCGCTGCACACATCAGGTTTTTGGCGCCGCTGCCGGGGACACGGTGAAAAACGCTATATTAAAACCATATTTTTGTAAAAATATATTATTTCTTATTTCGTAAAAATATTTTATTTTAAGTGTTAAAAAATATAAAAATATATAAAAAAGAATAAAAGATATATATATATATATATATATATATATATATATATATATATATATATATATATATATATATATATATATATATATATAGTTTTAAGAACTTTATTTATAAAACTAAAAAATACTTTTACTTTTAAGATTTTAAAATATAGGTTTATTATATTTTATATAAATATTCTAAATATATATTTTGTAAAATTAAAATCAAATAAATATTAATTATTAAAATTTAAACTGGGCCGAACCCGAATTAAAGCCCAATCCCTTTCTGGAATTGCAGGCCATGCGACCGCATGGCTGTATAACCTCAACCTCATTCGATCGCATGAGATGAGGTGACAGGTCTGAAAACCTAGGATGTATGATTAGGGTTTGTGTTTAATAATAATAATTATTATTTAATTATTAATTAGTGTTTTAGTTATTTAATTATATTTTAATTCTAGTTTTAATATTTAATTTGTAATATTAAGTTTTAATTAGTTTTATTAATTATAAAGTTAATACTTTTATAAAATAATAATATTAAAATAATATTTTTATAAAAATATGTAATTTTATCATTTTTTTAATCTTTTTATTATTTAGTACGTAGTTTATAATTATCGTTCGTAATTAGTTTTAAACTTAGTTTTTGCCGTAGTTATTTTTATATTTCTAGATTTTTAGACTTTGCCGTAAAATCCCTTAAGTGCTTTTTCTTTAGATTAAGATTTAGGCGCTTTAGAATTTTACGACGTCGCTTATCGCTTTAGTTTTAAATAAATTTTAGTGCTTTTTAAGTTATTGCCATTTTGGATATAGAATTCCTTTTAAGCTTTAATACCTTTAGACGCAAGTTTTAATATTTAGTTTTTAGACTTTTAAGTTTCAACGCTCTACTTTCTTATTATTATTTTTTGACTTTTTATTTTTTGACGTTTTTCGACGTATTCTTTTTCTTTCTCATTTCTACGCTCTAGTTTTTAGGACATAGAATTTTCTTTATTTTCTTTAAATTTCGACGAAAAAATTATTTTAAGCGGTTAAATTGATAGACATCCAAAATTTTCTGGTTCGTAGTAATAGTTGGATTTGTTAGTGGCGAGTTGTGGGCTTCCGATTTAAAGGGTCCTGGCTACCTGCTGCATCTTTTGGCTATTCGAAACGTGGGCAAAATCAGAAAAGTCTATTAATTTGATAACTTATATAATTTTTATTTTTATAACTAATAGGATATTCAGTGAATGCACTGAGCGAAACGTTCACCACCTTTCATACGTTCACCACCTGTAACTCGATCAAGACATCTAGCCAATATTGTCGCCGTTGATTTTTCTTTAGAATCATCATCTAGTCGAACAAGTACTCCAATTCGAATTTCCGATAAACTATCTTTTGAACCCAATTTCACTATCGAGAACCTGGAGGATATTCAAGGACAATTCCAAGATCCTGAACCACTAATCATTCCTCCTGAACCACAAACCGTTAAATCAGAATCCTCTAGTGATTTGGATTCAATAAATTCAATTATGGAAGTAATGGAACCTCTAAGTATGGAAGACCGAATGAGAGCCACGTGCACTGGCCAAGGTCACGCCATTATTAAGCCAGATGTTAATGCGCCAGATTATGAAATCAAAGGACAAATCCTACACATGGTAACTAATCAATGCCAATATAGTGGTACGCCAAAAGAAGATCCAAATGAACATCTTCAAACCTTTAATAAGATCTGTACTCTATTCAAAATCAGAGAAGTTGAGGATGAACAGATCTATCTCATGTTGTTTCCCTGGACTTTAAAAGGAGAAGCCAAAGATTGGTTAGAATCGTTACCTGAAGGAGCGATTGATACATGGGATGTTTTAGTTGAAAAATTTCTTAAAAGATTCTTTCCGGCATCTAAAGCCGTGAGACTTCAAGGAGAAATTGTTACGTTCACGCAAAAGCCAAATGAAACATTATATGAGGCGTGGAAAAGATTCGAAAAGTTGTTGAGAGGATGTCCTCAGCACGGTTTAGACACTTATCAAATAGTACAAATATTCTACCAAGGTGTCGACATTGCTACACGGAAAGACATCGACACAGCAGATGGTGGTTCTATTATGAAGAAAACCGCAACCGAAGCTCACAAAATTATTGATAACATAGCCTCCCACTCACATGAGTGGCACCAGGAAAAAGATATTTTTGTTCATCTAAAGCGTGTAACATCCCAACCCGTAATACAAACGATCACGCGGAAATATCAATAATAAAAAAAAATTTGCTGGAAAAGCATATGGCGTGGCGCGCCATATGGCCGCGCGACGCGCCAAACTGGCCTGTCCAAAAAGTCATGAAGTGCAAAAATGTTTGACCACTTCCTGACGTATTTAGACAAAACGCTTTTAACCATACATTAATATATGTAGAACTAACACGTCCCATTAATAAAATTAGTTTTACGAAGACCGGGCCCACATCGGCCATTTTACGACTTTCGTACGAAAATACAAGTTTTCAACCACATGATTTGTAATACAAAATAAAGGCCGAGAATGGCGATTGGGGATATGCTACCCAATCCTAATCAATCCAAAAGCAAGCCTTCTAAAGCAACTACGCAAGTCCACTAGTCCCCGCTTACCCGAGCCTCCGCATCCATGCAATCTATAAAAAAGTCAACAACGAGAGGGTAACCTAACGCTTAGTGAATGCAATACTTATACATATACATATGTAATTTACCTACACGCATCCACTTACAATACCATGCAAACAAAATGCATAAACGAGCTAGTAACACCAAACATACGACTAGCAACAACGTTAGTATATAAATCGTCACAATAATATACTAAAATCATAACAATGCACAAATATAACAAACCGTTCCCCGCTATGGCACTACCGACTTGTAGACGACCAATAACGTCGAGTCTCACTCGTATGTTGTCACCGACTTGTGCCTCATCAAAGGGTGTCACCGACTTGTGAACTACCCACCAATATCTATGGGTCACCGACTTGTGAACGCCATGTGACATCACCGACTTGTGAAGCGCCACTAAGTGTCACCGACTTGTGAACACTATAGGGTGTCACCGACTTGTGAATCACCCAAGGGTATCACCGACTTGTGAACCCCCATCAATACATATGGGTCACCGACTTGTGAACGCCATGTGACATCACCGACTTGTGAAGCGCCACTAAGTGTCACCGACTTGTGAACACTATAGGGTGTCACCGACTTGTGAATCACCCAAGGGTATCACTGACTTGTGAATAACCTGTCGAGACACTACCGACTTGTAGTTCCCATCCCATCATACCAACAAATATGTCACCGTCTTGTGACATAACGCCCACTACTTACGATGTGGCACCAAAGGCCCACATCGCGTACGAGTAAATAAACCACATACATACATGTATAAATATTCCACTCACCTTGTCGCCTTGAAGAAATGCCACCGAATAATCCACAACACACCGATGGAATGTACCTATTCCATTATCACAAACACAACAACACAATTAGGGTGGATTTACAAATCAACCCAAATTGACAACTAGTGCAATTTCGACCCAAATGCACTTCCAAGCACAAACCGTGCCCAAACTAACCAATAATCACTAACACAAGTGAGAATGGTCCTAATACGCCAATTAGACCCAATCATAGGTGTTAAACACCTATCTTGCCCAAAATGGCACTTAAACACTAATTTGACCCATAAGAAGTCAATATCGCGCCATTATCAAGTTTTAACAACAAAACATATTTAACTCGGTTTTATACTTCAACTTAATCCATTTTAAGTTTATAAACCTTATTAAATCAACAATTGGGTTATAATCATCACCAAACCCTAATCTTTGACTCTAGTCAAAGTTAGTCAACCAAACATACCCAAAAGAGTTTCAACACTACTAGAATCACTAATACTAGAGATTACACACTACATACAAGCCTTAAACATGGTTAAATCATTAACCAACCCTAAACCCACCAACATCAACAATAACTAGTTACAATTACCCATTTCACCTCCTAAATGGGTTTTATAACTAACTAGTTCAAAACCCTAAACTTGAATATCAAATTACAAAGATGAAGTTCGGAGTTTGAACTTACCAATACCGCCAAAATGATGCCGTTGACGAGTAGAACAACTTTAATACCCGAGGTTTGACCCGAAACACCCTTCTTCTTCTCTAATTGGAGCTCTCTCTCTCTAAAACTCTCCTCTCACTCTAGGGTTTGAAGATGAGAGTGTTTGATGAGTGAAAATGAGCTCCAATGGAGTTCTAGGTCAGTCTTGATGACCCCAAACCGACCCTAATTGAAAAGACCAAAGTACCCCTCATTTAAACCTTTTAAAAAGGCTGAAAATTGCCTCTACAGCAATCGGCGCGCCACGCCAGAAGGTGGAGCACCGCTCCAAATAACTGGAAATTGTGGTCTAGCCCAAAACAGGTTTCAGCAACTTGTTTTGGCCATAACTTTTCGACCGTAACTCCGTTTTTGATGAATCAAATATCATTGGAAACGTAATAAGATATTCTATCCAATGGTAAGGCTTTGAAACATCAACTTAAACTTTATTTGGGTTTGAAAAGATACGTACACACCTTGTCACTTTGGACAACGTCCAGTTTCCTTCGACGTTCGAGCAAGCAACACGTACACTTCATACACGCATCGTACACCATAAATACATTATGTACAATAAATATTTGGGTCTTACAACTCTCCCCCACTTAAACTCGATCACGTCCTCATGATCTTCTCCACTTAACCAATCCGGACCTACTCAACGATCCTCACTCAAGTCCCAATACGAACTTTCCTAGACAATTCTTCCCAATGGATCACTTTTAACAACTAAAATCGTCAACCGTGATTTATCCAAAACCACAATCCGAGCACTAAAACCTGCTCAATTTCCCATATCGGGAAAAACTCAACCAACCTCGTACCGAGATATAAATTCCTTAGCGTACCTTTACCACGGACAACGCTAAAAGTGACCAAGTCTCAACCTAAAGTCAACAATCCGAACGTTGAAGATCGAACCACATGAATCCTCACGGATTACTCTTACCACTAAACATCCTTTGTAGTGTGCAATACAACCAATACGCCACTATCGTAACATCATAAGCAACGACTAAAACCAAAAGCGCCCAAAACGACTATGGCAACGCTAATCCTAAGGTGTCCAAAATCGACTATTGTTACACCCGTAACAACACGTGAGCGAAACACGACTATCGCAATCACTAATCCCACGACATGGTCCTCACGACCCCAATCTCGACGTATAAAACCACCAATAGATCACACATCCAACAATCATGAAGACTGGCCGAAAACTACACACATCAAAGATAGTCAACATCCGTGACTCTTCTTGCGCACATACTTGGTCAACGTAAACGCCTCTCGAACGGCATATCATTTCTACGATAACCATTATGGAGAACAATACAAGTAACCCTCTAATCACCTCGTGGTTACACCCGACTTGGTTAAGCCTCCACACCAAAACAATTAACCCGAACTCATTAGTCAAACACACTTGGTCAACCCACCTCGATTAACACCTATCACCTAATTGATTAACCCGACTTGGTTAAGTCAAACTTACTTGGTCAACCCGACTTGGTCAAACCTCTAACGACAAATGATTAACCCAACTTGGTTAGTCAAACGCATTCGGTCAATACCTAACATCAAATTGATTAACCCGACTCGGTTAGTCAAATACCTTAGGTCAACCCAACTCGGTCAATGCCTATCATCTAATTGATTAACCCGACTTGGTTAGTCAAACTCGCTTGGTTAACCCGCCTCGGTCAACACCTAACATCTAATTGATTAACCCGACCCGGTTAGTCAAACTCACTTAGTTAACCCACCTCGGTCAACACCTAACATCTAATTGATTAACCCGACTCGGTTAGTCAAACTCACTTGGTTAACCCGCCTCGGTCAACACCTAACATCTAATTGATTAACCCGACCCGGTTAGTCAAACTCACTTGGTTAACCCGCCTCGGTCAACACCTAACATCTAATTGATTAACCCGACCCGGTTAGTCAAACTCACTTGGTTAACCCGACTCGGTCAACACCTAACATCTAATTGATTAACCCGACCCAGTTAGTCAAACTCACTTGGTTAACCCGACTCGGTCAACACCTAACATCTAATTGATTAACCCGACCCGGTTAGTCAAACTCACTTGGTTAACCCGCCTCGGTCAACACCTAACATCTAATTGATTAACCCGACCCGGTTAGTCAAACTCACTTGGTTAACCCGACTCGGTCAACACCTAACATCTAATTGATTAACCCGACCCGGTTAGTCAAATTCACTTGGTTAACCCGACTCGGTCAACACCTAACATCTAATTGATTATCCCGACCCGGTTAGTCAAACTCACTTGGTTAACCCGACTCGGTCAACACCTAACATCTAATTGATTAACCCGACCCGGTTAGTCAAACTGCAATGGACTAACTCGACCTAGCTAGTCACTACATCACACTAGAATACCTTCGTGCGAGAGTATAAACTCCCCCACCTAGAACTCCGTTCCGTAAACACATCGTCAAAATAATAGCATCCCATGGAATGGCCACTCATCAACATACACAACCAATATCCTCATTGGTCATAGTCCTCGAATTCTCACGAATTCGTCTCCAACAATAGCTCCCGACGATAAACACATGCTCACTCTCACGGAAATAGTGACCACTAATCCGACAACTAATGCGCCAATCGCATTATCATAACTCCTAAAAGAAAGACGAGGTTCACCCGTCTTGCATCTCTTAATACGCACGTCAACAAACCTTGCTCCAACCTTGAGCATACGAAGGATTTCGGATTATCCTTTGCTACTTCAACCGAAGCACTTACCGAACCGTACGGGTATTACTCTAGCAATTATCGAGTTGCTATCGCTTGTAACTTCCACACCGCCACTCGAACACCTAAGGGTTTTCTTGCCGGTACCCTATGCTCAATGTAACCGTAACACCATCGGAGTCGAATACCACGCTAGTAGGTATGAAAGAGGCACCTAACGTTGCGTCCCGTAGACTCCATTACCAATATTCATCTAGATCAAACACTTGATCTCAGGGGTTTCATCCACCCGACGAACCTCATGGATCATCAACTTCAACACGAAAGCGAACACGCTCTAACATCCGAATACTACTACAATCGCCTAACATACGTGTAACTCTAGCATTAAACTCAGCGTCGTTCGTCTCGATCCCATTTCCCATCGCCATTCTAAGGAATGCAAAGCGATTAGATCACGAACGTATAAAGCACACACACAATACCACCCCATCTTGCTAAACACTCGTCGTACATCACTTGCTAGACACAATTTGCACCCGTAATAAGGTTTGCAAGTCCTTATTACGCACACACATCGTATCCCCTCGTTAGTACAACGACCATCTTGCTCGATGATATTCGCAACACAACATAAACACAAACATAACACAATCGTATATTAATAATATCCACGTATTAATATACATGTTAGTCCACCTATCAATTAAGGCACTAACCAAATTCCCATTCCGACCCGTAATCCTACAAGTCCCGCAACAAATAAGCACACACAAAATTCTAAGTCTAGGCACTTATCTCAAGTCACCTAAATCCCTTAGACCATGCTCTGACACCACTTGTAACATCCCAACCCGTAATACAAACGATCACGCGGAAATATCAATAATAATTTTTTTTTTGCTGGAACAGCATATGGCGCGGCGCGCCATATGGCCGCGCGACGCGCCAAACTGGCCTGTCCAAAAAGTCATGAAGTGCGAAAATGTTTGACCACTTCCCGACGTATTTAGACAAAACGCTTTTAACCATACATTAATATATGTAGAACTAACACGTCCCATTAATAAAATTAGTTTTACGAAGACCGGGCCCACATCGGCCATTTTACGACTTTCGTACGAAAATACAAGTTTTCAACCACATGATTTGTAATACAAAATAAAGGCTGAGCATGGCGATTGGGGATATGCTACCCAATCCTAATCAATCCAAAAGCAAGCCTTCTAAAGCAACTACGCAAGTCCACTAGTCCCCGCTTACCCGAGCCTCCGCATCCATGCAATCTATAAAAAAGTCAACAACGAGAGGGTAAGCTAATGCTTAGTGAATGCAATACTTATACATATACATATGTAATTTACCTACACGCATCCACTTACAATACCATGCAAACAAAATGCATAAACGAGCTAGTAACACCAAACATACGACTAGCAACAACGTTAGTATATAAATCGTCACAATAATATACTAAAATCATAACAATGCATAAATATAACAAACCGTTCCCCGCTATGGCACTACCGACTTGTAGACGACCAATAACGTCGAGTCTCACTCGTATGTTGTCACCGACTTGTGACTCATCAAAGGGTGTCACTGACTTGTGAACTACCCACCAATATCTATGGGTCACCGACTTGTGAACGCCATGTGACATCACCGACTTGTGAAGCGCCACTAAGTGTCACCGACTTGTGAACACTATAGGGTGTCACCGACTTGTGAATCACCCAAGGGTATCACCGACTTGTAAACCCCCATCAATACATATGGGTCACCGACTTGTGAACGCCATGTGACATCACCGACTTGTGAAGCGCCACTAAGTGTCACCGACTTGTGAACAATATAGGGTGTCACCGACTTGTGAATCACCCAAGGGTATCACCGACTTGTGAATAACCTGTCGAGACACTACCGACTTGTAGTTCCCATCCCATCATACCAACAAATATGTCACCGTCTTGTGACATAACGCCCACTACTTACAATGTGGCACCAAAGGCCCACATCGCGTACGAGTAAATAAACCACATACATACATGTATAAATATTCCACTTACCTTGTCGCCTTGAAGAAATGCCACCGAATAATCCGCAACACACCGATGGAATGTACCTATTCCATTATCACAAACACAACAACACAATTAGGGTGGATTTACAAATCAACCCAAATTGACAACTAGTGCAATTTCGACCCAAATGCACTTCCAAGCACAAACCGTGCCCAAACTAACCAATAATCACTAACACAAGTGAGAATGGTCCTAATACGCCAATTAGACCCAATCATAGGTGTTAAACACCTACCTTGCCCAAAATGGCACTTAAACACTAATTTGACCCATAAGAAGTCAATATCGCGCCATTATCAAGTTTTAACAACAAAACATATTTAACTCGGTTTTATACTTCAACTTAATCCATTTTAAGTTTATAAACCTTATTAAATCGACAATTGGGTTATAATCATCACCAAACCCTAATCTTTGACTCTAGTCAAAGTTAGTCAACCAAACATACCCAAAAGAGTTTCAACACTACTAGAATCACTAATACTAGAGATTACACACTACACACAAGCCTTAAACATGGTTAAATCATTAACCAACCCTAAACCCACCAACATCAACAATAACTAGTTACAATTACCCATTTCACCTCCTAAATGGGTTTTATAACTAACTAGTTCAAAACCCTAAACTTGAATATCAAATTACAAAGATGAAGTTCGGAGTTTGAACTTACCAATACCGCCAAAATGATGCCGTTGACGAGTAGAACAACTTTAATACCCGAGGTTTGACCCGAAACACCCTTCTTCTTCTCCAATTGGAGCTCTCTCTCTAAAACTCTCCTCTCACTCTAGGGTTTGAAGATGAGAGTGTTTGATGAGTGAAAATGAGCTCCAATGGAGTTCTAGGTCAGTCTTGATGACCCCAAACCGACCCTAATTGAAAAGACCAAAGTACCCCTCATTTAAACCTTTTAAAAAGGCTGAAAATTGCCTCTACAGCAATCGGCGCGCCGCGCCAGAAGGTGGAGCGCCCTCCAAATAACTGGAAATTGTGGTCGAGCCCAAAACAGGTTTCAGCAACTTGTTTTGGTCATCACTTTTCGACCGTAACTCCGTTTTCGATGAATCAAATATCGTTGGAAATGTAATAAGATATTCTATCCAATGGTAAGGCTTTGAAACATCAACTCAAACTTTATTTGGGGTTGAAAAGATACGTACACACCTTGTCACTTCAGACAATGTCCAGTTTCCTTCGACGTTCGAGCAAGCAACACGTACACTTCATACACACATCGTACACCATAAATACATTATGTACCATAAATATTTGGGTCTTACAAAGCGGCTAGAGCCGATTCTAGCCATGACTTTGATTCCATTTCCGCAAAGATAGATGCTTTTGAAAGACGAATGGAAAAGATGACTAAAGATATTCACGCAATACGAATCAGTTGTGAGCAATGCAGTGGACCACACTTAACGAAAGATTGTAATGTTGAACAAACAATGGAACAACGAGAGAATGTTTCCTACATGAACCAAAGGCCGGGAAATAATTATCAAAATAATTATCAACCGCCAAGGCCAAACTTCAATCGAAATCAAAACATTCTTTACAATCCAAATGGACCCAACAATAACTCGTACAACCAACAAGGCCCGAATAACCAACCAACTCAAAACAACACTTTCAATCAACAAAGACCTAGCTTGTATAAACCACCACAATAAACCGAAGAGAAAAATCTAAATCTAGAAGAAATGATGGCAAAGCTAATGGAATCTCAAACACAATTTATTACATCTCAAACCCAAACAAATGAGAGGTTTGATTAGTCATTTAGAACTCAACAAGCTTCCATTCTGAATCTAGAAAAACAAGTAGGTACTCTTGCTAGATTGATGAGTGAGAGGGAACAAGAAAAGCTACAGAGTAATACTGAAGTAAATCCTCGGAATGAGAATGTTAACATGGTGTCAACAAATTCTGATAAATCAGCACCAGAAGATGGGAAGGTTTTAGATGTGAGTAACAATGAAGAAGTTACAACACCACCACCACCCAAGTATGTAAAGCCAGTGGTGGCACCATACAGACCACCCATCCCGTTTCCAAGAAAAGGAGTTGAGTATGAGCAAGTAATAGGTAATAAAGTTTGTGATACCTCTGGAAAGAAGAAGAAGAAGAATAAGAAAGTACAAGAAACAAAAACCATAAACATAAACCCGGTAAAGACAGTTCCACCAAAACCTCTACCCAGGTTGGGTGATCCGAGTGAATTTATTGTTCCTTGTCTACTTAGTGATTGTGTCATGTATGATGCACTAGCAGATTTAGGTACGAGTGTGAGTGTTATGCCTCTTTCATTATATAAGAGATTAGGAGTAGGTGAGTTAAGTCCAACGAAAATGAGTGTTAGACTCTTTGATCAAACCATTAAGCACCCAGTTGGAATTGCTGACAACCTACCCGTTCAAGTAGGTAATTTAACCTTTCTAGTCGAATTTATTGTCATTAACATAGAAGAGGACTCAAACATTCCTCTAATTTTAGGTCGACCATTCTTAGCGTCCACCGGGCGTTATTTGATGTAAGAGAGGGTAGAATGACACTTAGTAATGGTGACAAATCGGTCACCTTTGTGAGTCGAAAGGCTAAATCTCCACCAACCAAAACTGTTGAACCAATAAAAACGATTGGTAAAAACCATATTGTTTTACCAACTCCAAAGGTAGTGCTTAACAATAATAAAACGCGTAAGTGTGGGGAAAATGAAGTAACACCTAATGATGACTTGATAACAAAGAACCCCGTTGTTGATACGAAATTAAATGACTCCGTTATTAACAGTTCAATGAAGAAACTTATTAAACGGATTCGTGATGCTAGAATCAAGGGGAACTTTAAGTTATGTAACCGGTTAGTATGCAATCTATCGCCTAAAGAAAAGGCGAAACTAGTTGAATTTGTGGATATTACACAGGAATCCGACCAATGGCTTAAAGCAAAAGTCACAGATATGCAAGTTGATTATGGTCCAAAAGAAATTGACAATGAAGTTAATCACAATTTCAACACCACAGCTACCTAAGTGTGGGGAGATTCAAATGTTCTAAGAAAAAAATGATGTCTAGAGTTAGTTGTTCTTTTCTCATGTAGTTTCGAGAATGGAATCCGATTGGTCTTTTTCACTAGCAGACACTAAAGAACTAGTTTTCTCCCCCCCCATTCTGAATTTTTTTGTTTTGTAGGTTTTATATGAAATTAATATGCTTTTTAAATTTAAGTTTTGTGTAAATTTTTTAAAAACAAAATTTACTTCATTTCATTAAGTTTAAAAAAATGATTTCTAAAATTCGTCGTAAGTTAAAGACTAGGTCGTAGAACCGAAATTGCTTTACCCGAGTACGGGGCGAAAATTTTTATTATCATTATTTTAATATTATTGATCTAAAGTATGCCAAAAAATTAAAAAACCCGAAAATCTTTGCTTATTAAAACACTCGCTTTAAAACGACAATTTTTAATTATTCATTTAAATTATTTTAATAAATAAAGGTTTTATAAAGTGTATATATATATATATATATATATATATATATATTATGTATATATATGTTTGTATTTAATGTTATGTACAAACAGGGTAAAACATCGTACTTTCAAAGACTGACATTAAGTTCAGCAAAAGCTATTAATTTTGACGACAAGACGTAAAATATCAAATGTGATATAAAATAATATGTTTGCAAACTCGGTATTTTTAATCATTTTTCTGTTCTAATCACCCTCATGAATTTAAATTTTTACTGATTTCTTTCAAATGAGGGCATTGCAAGATATCAAGTGTGGGGAAGGGTTTTAAATTCTCTCGGGTTTACACTTGGTTTAATTGCCAAATTTTGTGAAAATTTGAAAAAAAAAATTCAACTAAATGAACTCAAAATCATGTTTATACATATTTATGAATGATAAAACTAGGTTTTATTACTGAAATTATTGTTACCTTGGAGAGGACATAAATTGAGAAATAACCCAAAATGCTTGAATTCATTTAAAATGGAATAGAAGAGAATAAAAAGGCAAAGAAAGAAGTAAATAAAAGCTAAGTGTGGGAAGAATTTATCAAGTTCTTTAAAACATATATCACATATTTTGTACAAGATTATTGCAGGTACTTTTGCTTTGGACTAAACTAATCAGTTTTACCCGATTTACTGTAATATATTTGAAAGAAAGATGGATCTACACGATGAATCAATTCCATCATTAAAAGAAAGTAAAGTCTTCCGAAAAAGACACGCGCTTCTTGATTTAGGTCAGGAAGTTGTCGTCCAGACCAGTTGTAGAGTCTACGAAAAACCTTGAAAAGTTTTCTCTAAAATCAGCAGGAAATCCACGGACCTCAGCGTCAAACAGGGTCACCAAGTGGTCAGACTTATCCTAACCATGAGAGGATCTGTCTCGTAAAATAGGGAGGGAGCCGTGCAAATTAGCTTGATAAGACTAATGAATCAGACCCCCAGAAAGGATAATCTCCTTAAAGATTAAAAATCAGCATTTAAGCCTGATATTACTCAATCCTTGAGATTGACCTCAAAGATTGAGAATTATAAACTCATGGAATTCAATGATATCCAAACTCAAGCTTGAACGAGAAAATATTTGATCAAAAATAAAACCGATTTGTTTTTTGAAAACCTATTTTTAATGCGTTCATTACCATTGAACGTAAAATCCTAGGAATTCAACGGAATTCATTAGGTCACCTGAACTAAATCGGGTGTCAACCGTAAGAACGGTGGTTGCATAGCATGGTCGAAGACTGGACCTTGTGCCAGACCGAAAAATTATAGGGTGATCTTTACTATTTCTCCTACAAAGGATAGTAATTGCATCCAACACGTTGTGGACCATGAACATCTGTATGTCATTAGACATTGCCTTAACAGTTGCTTGTTCATCGCTTTCCTTTACAACCGAACGGTAGTTTACCGAAAGGTAATATACGGAGCAAGTATACTGGACGTGTTGCTTTTCTAATACAAGGTTAGCAAGTGGGTGACACAAAACCGCAAGTTTTGAGATAAAATTATAAAATCTGAAACCCACACAACCCACAAAAATAATTTGCAAACACCGGTGAAGGGTTATTCCTGAAAACTTATCTAGGGTAAAAGCTAGAATGAATTTTCAAAAGATCAAATGTTTTCATAAAGATCCAATTTCCTTAAAGGATCTAAATTTTCATAGTCATGTGGGACTGTAAACCACATTGTTACTATCATTGTTTATACCGCCGTATCAAAATCACTAATGTATAAAGTGTGAGAATAAAAAAAATGATTCGAGTGAAGTGTGATTTAATTTTAAGTTCTGTATTGCTTGAGGACAAGTGTGGGGATATTTGATAGTGCTCCAAATGAACATATATTTAGTATCAATATCTTTCTAATATGTAAAACTTTTAGTTACAATTGTTCTATTTTTATGTAATATTTGTTTAAATAAATAAGTGCGAAGACAAAAGAAGAAAAAGACGATTTGAAGACGCAAATGACCAAAAATGCTCAAATGTATGAGATATAATTCAAGTGGTTCCATTCATTGATGAGAAACGCCTAAAAATGATAAGAGTACAAGTCGCGAAATGCAAAGTACAAGATATTTCCGCGTACGAAAGAACGTTCGAAAATCCAGAACCGAGACATAAACCGAGCATCCACGCGCGAGTCAACGGACCTAAAATTACAAGTTAACTATGCACAAGAATATAATATAATATATATATAGTTATATATATTATATTATATATTAATTTAATCGAGCAGCCAATGTTTTGTTAAACAAAATATCCTGATTCAAGGGGCCATGCGATCGCATGGCCAGGAGGCACAAAAGCCATGCGATCGCATGGGGGTCAGACTTTGGCCATATCTATAAATAGACACGATTTCTGCTTGAATGGTACACCAGATTGATTATCAATCTTTTCTTTCTCTCTATATATAATTTATATTTATTTTATAATTTTAATTTAAGTTAATTTTAATAATAAAGTTATTGTAAGAAATGTTTTAAGTTTTTGTAAGTCGGAACTCTGTCCGTGTAACGCTACGCGATTAATCACCACTGTAAGCTATGTTCTTCCTTTTTAAATTAATGTCTTGTAACTAAGTTATTATTATGATTATTTGAGCCGAAGTAATCGTGATGTTGGGTTAAATATTAAAAACGGGGTTATTGGATTTTGTACCATAATTTGGGTTTGGACAAAAGACCGACACTTGTGAACATTGGACTATGGACTATTAATAGATGGGGGGTATTGTCTAGTCGAATGACAATTCGTTAGAATTTGTCAAACCTACCTTCAAATTAGTTAATCTAATAATTATTAAATGATTATGCATGTCATATTTAGTGACGTTTATACGACATCTTTTACAAATCATTTAATTTAATCAATTGGATTGGGTAATTTGTTATTCATTATTGCCAAGTGAATAAATTAATGTATCATGGACTAATTATAACAGGGGTGGATTACATACAAGGGTAATTGGTGTAATTGTTAACAAAGTATTAAAACCTTGGATTATACGCAGTCGATAACCTGGTGTAATCATTAAACAAAGTATTAAAACCTTGTTACAGTTCGAATCCCTAATTAGTTAGAATATTTGACTTCGGGAATAAGGTTAATTTGATGAGCATTTTATAGTTATGACCGATGAACTATTATGGACAAAAATCAGATAGGTTTCAAATAATCCAGGATAAAGGACAATTAACCCAGAGTAATAAATTAAAATCAAAACGTCAAACATCATGGTTACGAAATTTTAAATAAGCATAATTGTTTTATTATATTTCTCATCGTACTTTTATTTACTGTCATTTTATTATTCACAATTTTAATTATCGCAACTTTGTATATTGTTATTTATTTTACGCACTTTAATTATTGTCATTTATCTTTACGTTTTATTTAAAATCGACAAACCGGTCATTAAACGGTAAAACCCCCCTTTTATAATATTACTACTTATATAATTATATATATTTTATACAAATATAGTTGTTAAAAATATAGTACGCATCACTAGCTCCCTGTGGAACGAAACGGACTTACTAAAAACTGCACTACTCTACGATTAGGTACACTGCCTATAAGTGTTGTAGCAAGGTTTAGGTATATCCCAATCTAAATAAATAATAAAACTTGTGTAATTTGTATCGTATTTTGTAATAAAAATAATTGTATTTCGTATACACAGCTGCACACATCAGTGACTCAGATACGTCTGCTACCTCGCCTACTATTGTTGCTGACTCACCGCTACCCTCCGACGACTCTGGCGATTCGTCTTCTGGAGATAGTAGACACGCACTTGACCTAATGGACATCTCAGACAGAGACGAGGATCCCGAGGAGATTCTAGCTTCACCCAGCCCTAGACTCCCTGGGCCACAACATCATTCCGATGGTACTGTGATTCCTGGGGGAGACGGGGACGGTCCCTTCCGTAACGAGCGTGGACATTGGGTTAGACGCACTGCTGGCGGATGTTTCGTACCGTTTACACCTGGCAGATATCGACTTATGACCACCGGCCAGACGCTTTCTCCCACTCGTGACGTACCTGCACTACCTTCAAACGATTCAGACGGATCATCATCCGACGACACTAACGAGGAGGATCCCGAGGAGGATTCTGAGGAGGACCCCGAGGAGGAGCCCGTGCAGCCACCCTCTACCCCACCATCCAAGCGGTACCGCTTCGATGGTACTGTTATTCCAGGGGTTAATAGAGGTAAGCCGTTCGTGAACGCACATGGACAGTTGGTTAGGGTCACAGCCCGTAAGCGGGATGTACTGTATCCTGCCGATCCATTTGTGCACAAGGTCACCAACTCAGTGCCGTCTACTTCTAGTACTACATCCGAATCATCTGGACCATCTGTACCACCTGCCCCACAAGCATCTCCCACCATCGAGGAACTGACAAGGGAAGTGCATGCCCTCCGTGCTCGGGTAACTGAGCTCGAGGACCAGATGACCCACCTGATGGACATCATTTACCCACCCTCACCCTAGGACTGTTGTATTAGATTTCTTTATGTATCTCGTTAGTAGTTTTCTGTTTTTCATTTATGTATTGTACGAACCTTATGCTGTTGTATGCAATTTTCTTACTATGAATGGAATTACTGTTGTTGATTTATTGTACGGCGTTTTATTACATGGTGGCTTTTGTGCTATCTGCTGCTTGTTTGCCATGCTTAGTTAACGTGTATTGTGTTGCTTCCATGTTGTTTACCTTATGTCGTGACGTTATTGGTTAATGGATTTTGACTTAAGTCAAAACTTTTGTTTGGAAGATCGATAGCTAACGGAAGAGGTCCAAGGGAAATGCCCACAGCAGAATAGATTAAGGAGATGATAGCCGCTCGAGTAGCCGCAACTATAGCGACTGCCAACCCCCAAGCTCCACTCGCTAACCAGAACATCCAAAATGGGTGCACTTTCAAGGAATTTCAGAGTTGTAAGCCCCACAATTTTAGTGAAACAGAAGGGCCAGTTGAGCTGACGAGATGGTTTGAGAAGTTGGAATCTGTATTCCGTGTGAGTAACTGCTCCGAAGTGAATAAGACCAAGTTCGCGTCGTGCATGCTGTTGGATGGCACTTTGACTTGGTGGAATACGTTAGCCCAGGCTCAGGGAATTGATGAAGCTTATGCTACACCATGGAAGGAGTATAAGAGGGCTATGATTGAGGAATACTGCCCCAGAATCAAAATTCAGAAAATGGTAGTGGAATTTTGGGAACTGAAAGTTGTAGGAACTGACCTTGATGGCTATAATCGAAGGTACTTGGAGTTAGCTTTGATGTGCCCCACAATGGTTACTCCGGAGTACAAACGGATGGAGAGGTATCTGTGGGGACTCCCCAAGGACATTCATGGAAATGTCACTTCTTCGAAACCAGCAAATTTCCCAGAAGCTATGCGCATGGCGCACACCCTGATGAATCAAATTACCCGCCAAGAGCTAGAGAAGGCGAAATCAGAATCGGGAGCTAGTAATGGGAAACATAAGTGGGATGGAAACAAGGGAAAAGGTTTTGATCAAAACCCAGCTAAGAGGTATGAGAATTTTAAGGGAAACAACGACTGGAGGAACCTTAACCCGAACCCTAGCTCTAACCCTAACTACAAAGGTACCCTTCCTCAGTGTAAGAGATGCTACAAGCATCACATTGGACACTGCAACGTAGTGTGTGAGAAGTGTAAAAGGGTTGGACACGTCGGCAGAGATTGTAAGAGCACCACCCCAGCTGTGAGGACAAACCCAAGTGGACCAAGGAAGTGCTATGAGTGCGGTCAGTAGGGCTACTTCAGGAATGAATGTCCTAACAAGAAGAAGTATGGCGGCCAGCACGTGGAAGAGTCTTCAACATGAACGCCAGAGATACCCGCGAGGATCCTGACTTGGTTACAGATACATTCACTATCAATAAACTATTAGCTTCTGTCTTGTTTGATACCGGTGCCGATAGGATTTATGTATGTAGACACTTTTGCTCTAAGATAGATTGGTCGTTAGTGCCTTTGGATGAGAGTATACTTGTTGAGGTGGCCAATGGAAAACTTGAGAAAGTTGACCAAATTGGCCGAGGAGGTATTATAAAATTAGCTGGTGTGGATTTCGAGATTGATTTGATACTCATTAAGTTGAGGAGTTTTGATGTGATAGTCGGTATGGACTGGTTGTCCAAGGTGAAAGCAGAAGTTATCTGTGGAGAGAAGATCCTTCGTATACCACGCAAAGATGGTGAGCCACTAATTGTTTACGGAGAGAGATGTAGCTCGAAGCTGAACCTTATTAGTTGCATGAAGGAACAAAAGGTTATGAAAAAGGGGCGTTTTGCTGTTTTAGCACATGTGAAAAAACTAGAAACTGAGAAGAAAAGCGTGGATGAAGTACGAATTATGAACGAATTTTCCGACGTCTTTCCAGAAGAATTGTCGGGATTACCGCCGCCGAGATCAGTGGAGTTTCAGATCGATCTAGTGCCAGGAGCTGCACCTGTAGCTCGTGCACCTTATCGACTTGCACCTTCTGAACTGCAAGATTGCAGAGTCAACTGCAGGAACTGCTAGATCGTGGATTTATCCGACCGAGTTCATCGCCTTGGGGCGCACCTGTTTTGTTCGTGAAGAAGAAGGACGGATCTTTCCGCATGTGTATCGATTATCGTGAACTGAACAAGTTGACGATCAAGAATTGGTATCCCCTTCCTAGAATTGACGATTTTTTTGATCAGCTGCAAGGATCCAACATTTACTCCAAGATCGATTTGCGATCAGGTTATCACCAGTTGAGGGTGAAGGAGAGCGAGGTGCTGAAGACTGCATTCCGAACTCGCTATGGCCACTATGAGTTTCTGGTGATGCCATTCGGTTTAACCAACGCACCTGCCGTGTTTATGGATCTCATGAATCGCGTATACAAGCCGTACCTGGACAAGTTCATTACCGTATTCATAGACAATATCCTAATCTATTCCAAAAGTGAAGAAGAACATGAACAACATCTTCGACTCATGCTTGAACTCTTGAGACAAGAGCAACTCTATGCCAAATTCTCCAAGTGTGAATTTTGGTTGAAGGAAGTCCAATTTCTTGGTCATATTGTGAGCGATCGGGGTATCAAAGTCAATCTCGCAAAGATCGAAGCCATCAGCAAGTGGGAAACCCCCACTACTCCTACTCATATCCGCCAATTTTTAGGCCTCGCCGGTTATTACCGTAGATTTATCGAAGGTTTCTCTTTGATTGCGCGTCCTTTGACCACGTTAACTCACAAAGGGAAGAAGTTCGTTTGGGAAACCGAGCAAGAGTCGGCATTCCAAACCCTGAAGCAGAAGTTAACCACCGCTCCTATTCTGTCCCTTCTCGAAGGCAGTGATGATTTCATTGTGTATTGCGATGCCTCCCGACAAGGTTTTAGGTGCGTATTGATGCAATGGTAGAAGGTTATTGCTTATGCCTCTCGACAACTGAAGATTCACGAGCGAAACTACACAATTCACGATCTCGAGCTTGGAGCTGTTGTCTTTGCGCTCAAACTGTGGAGACACTATCTATATGGAACCAAGAGTACCATCTTCACCGATCACAAAAGCCTCAAACACATCTTTGATCAGAAGCAACTGAATATGAGATAGCGTCGATGGATCGAGACATTGAACGACTATGATTGTGAGCTCCGCTACCATCCTGGCAAGGCAAATGTTGTAGCCGATGCCTTGAGCCGAAAGGAAAGAATGGTACCCTTTCATGTTTGAGCCTTGAACGGCACCATTCACATGAATCTCAATAGCCAAATCCGTGTAGCCCAAGAGGAGACTCTCAAGGAGGAGAATATTGCTCAAGAGCACTTGAACATTCTCATCTCTCGATTCGAGGTTAAGGAAACTGGACTCTGATACTTTGCCGGAAGAATCTGGGTGCCCAGTTATTTAGATTTACGAAGCCTTATTCTAGACGAAGCCCATAAGTCAAGGTATTCAATTCATCCAGGAGCTGGTAAGATGTACCACGACCTCAAGGTTCAATATTGGTGGCCAAACCTCAAAAGGGATGTTGCTATGTATGTTGGAAAGTATTTAACTTGTTCCAAGATCAAAGCCGAACATTAGAGGCCATCCAGGTTACTTCAGCAACCCGAAATCCTACAATGGAAGTGGGAAGGAATAACAATGGACTTCATCACGAAGCTATCGAAGACGGTAGGCGGTTATGATACCATCTGGGTTATCATTGACCGTCTTACCAAATCTACACACTTCCTAGCCATGAAGGAAACTGATACCATGGAAAGACTGGCACAACTATACATAAAGAAAATTGTATCACGTCACGGTGTACCCTTATCGATTATTTCAGACCGAGACGCCCGTTTCGCTTCTAGATTTTGGCATTCTTTACAAGAAGCTTTGGGAATACGTTTGGACATGAGTAATGCGTATCACTCGCAAACTGACGGACAGAGCGAACGCACGATTCAAACCCTGGAGGACATGTTGCGTGCTTGTGTAATTGATTTCGAAAAGGCTTGGGAAAAGCATTTGTCGCTGGCCGAATTCTCTTACAACAATAGCTATCACGCGAGCATTAAGGCCACACCTTTCGAAGCCTTGTATGGCCGCAGATGTCTTTCTCCTATCTGTTGGGCCGAAGTAGGTGAAAAGCAACTCACCGGACCCGAACTCGTCCATGAAACAACCGAGAAGATTGTCCAAATTCAAGCAAGGCTCAAGACGGCCCGTGATCGTCAAAAGAGCTATGCCGATCTTAAGCGTAAGGATCACGAATTCCAAGTAGGTGACCGAGCGATGTTGAAAGTCGCACCTTGGAAAGGTGTAATCTGTTTCGGAAAGCGTGGAAAGCTAAATCCGAGATATATTGGTCCTTTTGAAGTCTTGGAGCATGTTGGACCCGTTGCTTACCGTTTGGATCTTCCGACTCAGTTGAGTGCAGTTCATCCCACTTTCCACGTGTCGAATCTGAAGAAATGTCTTGCTGAACCAGAACTTGTCATACCTCTTGAGGAGCTTACGATTGATGACAAGCTCCACTTCGTGGAAGAACCTGTTGAAATTATGGATCGTGAGCTCAAAACCTTAAAATGCAACAAGATTCTAATTGTCCGAGTCCGTTGGAATGCTAAACGAGGACCCGAGTTTACTTGGGAGTGAGAGGATCAAATGATGCAGAAGTATCCTCACCTCTTCACAAATCTAACGTCTACCTCAGCTAAAAATTTCGGGACGAAATTTTCTTTAACAGGTGGGTAATGTAACGACCCGACTTTTTCGACTTACTTTTGTGCTTGTTACGTTCACGAAACTACGTATTTGTATGTACTATGTTGGTTTATATTCTGGGATCTTATTTCATGATTAATTACTTTCGTTAATACCATACAACGTGCCATTAAGTACGTAGTTACTTAACTTGATCCCCGAATGCTTTTATGACCGTTAGTGTCACTTGACGTTTAGAACGAGCTATATGTTTTGGTACACGTTTAACTTTTGTCGTAATTGGAATATTACGACTACGTAATACTAATTGTTATTTCCTAATAACAATTACTTGGGTTTTTGGTTGCTTAATTACGATTAGTAATTTACTTATGCTCACTAGTTAGTCTTGTTGGACTTTCTACCTTGTTGGACTATAGCCCACCTACTCTAGCTAATGGACTATTTAATTAGCCTAATTTTAATAAGTTTATGACCCATATAAATGTAAGACAAAAATCCACTAAGTTAAGCCAACATACTAGTATTTTTGTTCACCATTATCACAAATGTTGCATGGGATCCTAACAATAAGTACCACCTTTAGACCACTACTAACTAAAAAGCAAAAAGGTATCCCCCTTGTCCCCTCCAAACCCCACGGCCACCACCAACAATATCCACTATGAATATCAAGCTATTTCCTTTCATTTCACACTTGATCTCATTCACATTTTACACATACTTACTCTCTAATTTTCTCTCTAGTCTTTCTCACTCTAAAAAGTGTAAGTTTCAAATTTTCTTCTTCTTCTTCTTTTCTTCTCATTTTCGACATCATCATCATCACTAAAGGATCAAGCTTTTTAGCTTCTTGATCTTGTTATATCATGAAGATTCAAACTTTGATTTGAATCCTCCAAGAACATGAAAGATTCAAGCTTTCTAGCTTTGAATCTTCACTATTTTGATGGATCTAAGCTTTATAGCTTAAGATCACTTTATTTTGTTAAAAAGATCAAAACTTGTGTTTATGATCTTCATGTAACTTGTAGATCTAGCCTTTTTCTTTAAGGATCTTCAAGAACATTAAAGATCCAAGCTTTCTAGCTTAGGGTTTCATTATTTTGATTAGATCTTAGCTTTCTAGCATATGGTCTCATTAATCTTGTAAAGATCCAAGCTTTCTAGCTTAGGGTTTCTTAATACTTGAGATCTAAGTTATTATTGTAGATCTCACTTACTTGGAACCTTTTTATGATTTTTATGGTGATAAAAATCAAGTCTTCATTATCTCATATGATGAAGATGCATAAACTTGTGTCAAAAGGACAAAGGTTTAAGCTTTATTGTGTTTATGCAATAAAGAGACAACCTTGATGTTCATAACTTGTAGAATGTTAGCATTTACTCTTAGTTGTGTGTTGATGGTTGAAACCTGGTCAAAGTGATGCTAAAACATCAAAGAGTTGTACACTTGAAGCTTACATGCATCAAGGATGAGAACCGTGATGAGCATCAAGCACCAAGAAACCCACCGGAGCACTTGTTTGCTGTTTTTTGGGGTCCGTTCAGACTCCTAGTGTGATGACCCGGGAATTTTCGACCAAATTTAAACTTGAATCTTATTTGATTTCTATACGATAAGCAAAGTCTGTAATATTGATGTTTCAAAAACTTTGAAATGTGTTCATGTAATCAATTACCCTTCGACTATTCCCGACGATTCACGAACAACTATATAAATAGATGCATATAGATATTATTGAAATAATATATGATTAAACTGTTAGAATTAAATATGTAAAATAATATGTGATATAATGAAAACTATATTTATAAATATATAGAAATATATAATTATGTATATAAATATTACTTGTAAATATATAAAGTTATATTAAATCTATTTGTTTAAAAATATAAAATATATTTTTTTTAGTAATTAAACTTGCTATTTTAAAACTGTTTATATATAGAATGTGAATATATTAAAAATAGATGATTTCTAGCTTAATTAGTAAACTTCAGTAACACCCGGTTGACGTTTTGTTAGTTTTAATCTAGATATAGTTCATGTTCATGAAAGATTGAAATAAAAGTTGAACTGTAAATTGTTTACGAAGATTTTAGTTTTGACAAAAATATTTTTTTACCTTTTTAGTTTAAATTTTAGTACTCCGTACATAATAATTGGAACAGAAAATAAACAATTATCGAACCTTTTTGATCAGGTTTCAAACAGTTAATGAGTGAAATAATTAAATATATTTAATCTAAAAATTTGGGATTTTTTGGAACACTTTTATACGTTAACTGTTTAGCAATGGACACGAGATAATATCCGAGAAAAAGTGTCGGCAGTGTAATAGTTTCATATGCGTAATATTAAAATTTTGAATCATAAATACTGTACATATCTTTGTTCCCTTCCACTTTATGACTCATATAACAAGTAATATATTGTTATTATAATTATAATTATTATTAATATTATAATTAATATATAAATTGCTACATGATATATATCTACATGGAGGGATTTAGATGAAGAACAATATCAATCGAGAACCCATTTGGCAGTCACACCGGCCACCGTAAGACCACCTTCCTTCAACCATCCATCACGCTCTCTCTCTCTCTCTCTCTCTCTCCAATTTCTTTCTCCTCCATGAACCACCATAACAAACCACCAAGGATCACCACCTATTTAACCCGTTAAACCGTCACTATCTTATCACCACCACTACAACCTACACCAACCACCACAGCCCCACCGTGACACCACTCTACCACAACCACCACCCTTGATCACCATACAACCATCACTTGTTATTTCTGTAAACCGTAAACAAAACCACCACTTCTACTCGTTGGTTTCTGTTTATAATCGCTGTAAAACCCACAACCAAGTTGCAACTCCTCGTGATACTGCTACAGCAATGTTCTTTGTCCAGGAATAAACCAAAACACACCTCCCTGCAGCTGCTATCGTTCTTCTTCTATTTTCCTAATTACACCGAATAACATCCAACCCTCACAAGCTGCTATATGTTACTGTTTCTATTCCTGCTCGAACTTATTTACTGTTTCTCATTCAGACTCAAAACCAAAAGTACCAGACTGCTGCTACGCTGTTTACTTTCTGTTACTGTAGCGTTTTTGTTGAAGAAATAAGATGAACACGATGATGATAATTATGATAGGCGAAGTATGATGATAGACGATTAGACGTAATCATGATGGGATGATATATGGTTAGGATAATGGTTACACAATCGGCGTAATGGATGATGATATTCGAAAATGATGGTGATGCTGTGAAGTTACATGAGTTCGATGCATTATGATGATGGTGATCAATGTTGAAAATTACGATGTTGTAGATGATGGAGGAGAGATGAAAGAAAGAATGGGTAAAACAATTAGTCTAGGTTTTAATACAGAAATGAAATGGATAGAGGAATGGTTTGGGTGAATGGGTGTTTAACGAAAGGTCATGGGTTAGAATCCAGTCTCCTACATTTTTTTTTTTGACAATTAACAGCTAGACATGGTTACAAGTGATGGGCCGAGAGTAAGCCCTTATTGTTGGGCCGGAATTTATATGGTATTCTATATTTGGCCAAATGTTACAATGGTGATGGAAGTAACAATTACGTGGACATAGGTAATTTTGAAGTAGAAGAAAGAAACGGATAATAGATTAAATGAAATTATGGAGTGATTATAATCAGAAATGTAACATTAGAGGCATGGTTAGGAGGTGGGTCATGTAATTGGGAGGTCTTGGGTTCGATCCTGGGCAATGGCGTTATTTTTTTTAGGCCTATCTTGAAAGGTAGCCTTATTTTTCATTATCATTTTTATTATCATTATTATTATTATTATTATTAATATTATTATTAGTATTATCACTAAAATTATCATTTTTTTTATTATTATTAATATTAACAAAAGTACTTTTATTATCATTTTTATTATCATAATTATTATCATTAAAAACTATCATCACTATTATTATTAGATTATCAATATTTTTATTATTATTATTATTTTTTTTATCATTACTAATATTATTTTAGTACTATTATTATAATTTTAACATACAAACGATACATATATATATATATATATATATATATATATATATATATATATATATATATATATATATATATACAAAAAGATATATTTAATATATATATAACATAACAAAATCTATATTTTTTAATTATTTTAAATATATAAAATGACTATATGAAACATATAGGTTATTAATATAAAAATGTTAAAACTAATAAAGTAATATATATATAAACTTGTTCGATTACAAATATGTGTGTTAATATATATAAATGATATAGGTTCGTGAATCCGAGGCCAACCCTATACTTGTTCAATGTCGTTCTATGTATTTTTACTACAAAATACATTAGGTGAGTTTCATTTGCCTTTTTACCCTTTATATTTTTGGGCTGAGAATACATGCGCTGCTTTTATAACTGTTTTACGAAATAGACACGAGTAAATGAAACTGCATTCTATGGTTGGATTATTAAACCGAATATGTCCCTTTTTAGTCTGGTAATCTAAGAATTAGGGAACAGACACCCTAATTGACGCGAATCCTAAAGATAGATCTATGGGGCCTAACGAACCCCATCCAAAGTACCGGATGCTTTAGTACTTCGAAATTTATATCATGTCCGAAGGAGGATCCCGGAATGATGGGGATATTCTTATATGCAATTTGTTAATGTCGATTACCAGGTGTTCAATCCATATGAATGATTATTTTTGTCTCTATGCATGGGACGTATATTTACGAGAAATGAAAATCTTGTGGTCTATTAAAATGATGGAAATGTTTATTTATGTTAAATTAATGAACTCACCAACCTTTTGGTTGACACTTGAAAGCATGTTTATTCTCAGTACGAAAGAAATCTTCCGCTGTGCATTTGCTCATTTTAGAAACATTACTTGGAGTCATTCATGGCATATTTCAAAAGACGTTGCATTCGAGTCGTCGAGTTCATCAAGATTATTATTAAGTCAATTATAGTTAGATATATTCTGAAATGGTATGCATGTTGTCAATTTTCATTGTAAAGAAAGATTGTCTTTTAAAATTGAATGCAATGTGAGTAAAATGTACCATATAGAGGTCAAATACCTCGCGATGTAATCAACTGTTGTGAATCGTTTATAATCGATATGGACTTCGTTCGGATGGATTAGGACGGGTCTTCACAGTTGGTATCAGAGCGGTGGTCTTAGCGAACCAAGTCTGCATTAGTGTGTCTAACTAATAAGTCGTTAGGATGCATTAGTGAGTCTGGACTTCGACCGTGTCTGCATGTCAAAAGTTTTGCTTATCATTTTGTGTCGAAAATTAGCTGCATATCATTCTTAGTCTAGACACGTTTTACTGCATTGACTGCATGAATAGTGTATAGACAAAATTCATATCTTAGCGTATCTGCTACTTCATATCTTAGCGTATCTGTTACTGTAACTTTGCCTGACAACTTCCGTAGATTCCTCCGTAACTTATGGGATTTTAGTATTATATATGCATATGTGAATTATGTATTGTAGGGTACTAATCTACATTCTATAATCTATTTCTTATCGAAAATTCTTCATCTGATCGTACGAGATGAATCCTGCAACCAGTTCGAGTCCCTCAGATTCTGATAGCTATTTCGATAGTTATTCCGACAGCTATTCTGACATAGATGTTCACCTAAGCTCCGAAAACAGCGTCATCGGCATGAATCAACCAATCAGCCATTATCAATTCATCTGATGGGTTCGTAGTCGACTTAATTAATGGAAACGCGCAGAAGGCAATCCCTTCCACCAACCGAATTCACCTCTTGACGATGAACCTGAAGCACTTACCGGCGAACCAGTCCGAAACACCATTTGCACCCTCATTTCCCGAATATCTCAACATGATTATTTTCTATCCACAATTGTAAACCTTATTCAGCCGCTCGTTCCAACCCACAATCATTCCGGAATAATGGAAGAAGTCAACAAGCTTCGCGCTCGAGTAATCAATTTGCAGAATATGGTGCAAAACTTACCAGCTTTAGCAACAACATCAATACCATTACCACCAACAACCCATGTTTCAACGTCACACGCCTCAACGTCTCATTCGGTACCTCGAATATAATCATCGTTCTACGAATCGTTCTATATAAACTATCTTCGTCCTTCATGGCGATTATGTAATCTCTAATGTTTTAGATACTATGTACTCTAGTTCTAACCGTAAATCTGATGAGTTTAATATCGTATTGACTCATCAAATCCATGATTACGTCTGAAGAAAATATATATGTATATATGTTTTCATAAAGATTGTAATTAAAAGTTTTATTGTACAAACTGTTAATGGTGAAAATATTTTAACGGGTAGGTAATACCCGAGGAATATTTAGATTTCACATTAATAAGTTACATTGTACGTTCTTCGAATCTGATTCAACAGTCATTTACTATCCTACTTACATCCACAGGTATACGTATGCATTCATCGCCTAATAACCATTTTCATTTAATTTCATATTTGGATTTTGACCTATCAGAATCCAACAAGTGGCATAATGAAGAAAACATTGGATAAAATAAAATTTGTTAGAAACAAACAAATTAACTATGAGGAATCTTGTTAAGAATTCACGCTAACAAAATCCTAGCTACCTGTTCCTAGCTAACTGTTAATTCCGTATTACATTTATTTATCGCAATTTAATTATCGCAATTTTAATTCTCGCAATTTTATTTATCGTCATTTAATTTCTGTATTTATTTTACGCACTTTAAATATCGAGACACGTATACAAGGTTTTGACATATCATATCGACGCATATATATATATATTATTTGGAATAACCATAGACACTCTATATGCAGTAATGATCGAGTTCTTTATACAGGGTTGAGGTTGATTCTACAATAATATATATGCTTTGAGTTGTGATCGAGTCTGAGACATGTACACGGGTCACGATACGTATTAATTAATTCGAATATTATATATTAAACTATATATGAATTATTGAATTGCTAACTGTGGACTATCAACTGAGGACTACCAACATTGGATAATTAAAATGAATTAAATATTGATTATAACATATGAAACTAAACAATTCTTCAAGTTTGCCACTTAATTTCATCTTAAACCTCAATTAAATCTTGACAATTACAATCCGCTTTCAAACCTTTCATGATTCTTGAAAACACCTCAATCGAGAGGAGGAACCAACCGCACTTCATCTACGGAAGAAAAGATCGATGCATATAGTTATGCACCTGAAAACATTCGGAACTTGAGTAAACGTTTAACACGTATCTGTGCTAACTTCTTTGGCGTTGTTATTACCGAAAATAACTTTGCAACTCTTTTTCACAATAGTCAGTTTTGTCACAGCTCCAGCAAGTCAACTTCAACTTCCATTCGAATTAGCCTTATTATAACCTCGATATATAAGTTTGTCTGTCGTCATCGTTACTGGAGAACCGTTTATATTTCACCACATTAGCAGTAAAATTACCAGCAACTTCAATGAATTTGGACTTTCCAAAAAATCATTATATTCATTGAAACCCCATCTTGTATTCATCTATACCCTGTAACAATAATTGTCATACCAATTACCGGGAATCAGCAATCAGTATTTCGAATCTCGTAGCATTTCTACATCAATAGTTATATGTATACATATAACAATTATCTCCTAGAATTACGATCTTCAATTCTGAAATTTTGAAAAGGCACCCAGTTTACGAATCGATACTCTGAATGTTGAAAAATCTGAATGAAGCAGCAAAAACTGTAGGCAACCGTAAATGACCGTAGTCATCGGAAGTTTGATGATAAAGAATAATATGTTGGAAAAGCTCAGAAACGTTGGAACTGAAAAACGGATAGAGTTAACCATGAAGGAGACCAAGGATAAATACAAGGACCATACCCTATATTCAAAGAATCCAGATAATTTTGGATCCGTTGAAATCTTTAGAGAATATCTTACTCCGAAGTCATGTTAAAATCTTGCGGAAAATCTTTCTCCATCAACCATCGAACTTAGAAATTCCAAAATATCATCATCGATATCTTCGATATTTCTGAGGATATTTTCATAAATATTCTCGTCCGAAATTATATACCTCTTTGTGCTTCCTGTGTATCATTATATTGGAAACATTCAAGAGAAAATTTTGTACCGAAAAGTAGATTATGCGAAATTATGAAGAAAGCCGTGGACAAATCACAAAGAATAAGTTTGACTTCAAAGAATCCAAATGATTCAATGTCTGCTAAATTCTTTAGTGAATATCTTGCTCCTTACTCTAAACCCTTGCAGACAATAGTTTCTATCATCCGCTGATCTTAGATATTCCAAGATATCATCGTATCTTTCATTATAAATATCCTCCATATTTCTGAAGATATTTTCAGAACTATTCTTATCTGAAATCATTAATCTCTTCGTACTATCAGTGTTACATCATATAGAAACTGTTAGTTTCTATATTCTGTAAACTTTCGAGCTTAAACTATGAATATTTTTGAAGTAGTGTTGGGAACTGAAGCATGAGTTAGTATAATATAATGACACTTGATCAACGTGATTATATTACAGTAAGTCATGCAGAGTTTCTAATGGGACATGATGATTCACAGATCATAACGTTATCATATGCCATGTTACATAACTCTTTCATTCTGCTTAACTTCTGAACATATCAAGAAAGTATATTCTTGATAGTTCTATTCTTAATGATTCTGGTAATTTGACAAATCAAATCGTGCTATCACGTTCCTTCCTGCTTAGAACATTATAATCATTTGAAACTCTATATCTACGAATTATGGACCATTATTCGCTTGACTTGAAGTCGGGAAGAGGAAACAAGAGCATGGGGCTCCGAAATATAAGGGAAAATACAAAGCCCAACAACAACACCAAAATTACAAACCATGGATATCAGTGCGTATAGCAATATAAAGACACGGGAGGATTATGAATATAATAATCACTAGAGCATAGTAGAAGTAAACATATTCCATAGGTGGTAGTTGAAAAAGAAGAATGATTGATACGATAATCAAGAAAATATCAAGGATTAGAATTGGATTGAGCATTTCCCTGATCTTGGAAAGTATGAATTAAGGAAGAAAGTATAGGAGTAGTGAGAATAATGGAACGGAAGGAGATCATTTATAGTGGAAATATCAGACCGAGTAATTGAGGCAGATTATCGTATTTAATTATAGAGATCTTAATTTCCTTACTCGCCGACGAATCAAATCTTTTAGATTTCAAAGATTATCTTTAAATCCCTTGAATTCCGGAATTCAACCGAGACAATGTCAAAAGATAGGATGAATATTATTTTCTAAATTTAACCTGGCTACGTCAAAAGCCAAGACAAATCTTCACTTCCTTATTTCATTTTTTTTGTGATTGCTTCATTCGTGCTCTTCGAATAATCGAATTATTTTATCTGTATTATTCAATAATGATAAAACTCTATTTAGCAGCTCATATTCGTCAGGAAAACATATCTATTGTTAGCCATGATGACCTCACTCAAATTTCGGGATGAAATTTCTTTAACGGGTAGGTACTGTGATGACCCGGGAATTTTCGACCAAATTTAAACTTGAATCTTATTTGATTTCTATACGATAAGCAAAGTCTGTAATGTTGATATTTCAAAAACTTTGAAATGTGTTCATGTAATCAATTACCCTTCGACTATTCCCGACGATTCACGAACAACTATATAAATAGATGCATATAGATATTATTGAAATAATATATGATTAAACTGTTAGAATTAAATATGTAAAATAATATGTGATGTAATGAAAACTATATTTATAAATATATAGATATATATAATTATGTATATAAATATTACTTGTAAATATATAAAGTTATATTAAATCTATTTGTTTAAAAATATATAATATATTTGTTTTAGTAATTAAACTTGCTATTTTAAAACTGTTTATATATAGAATGTGAATATATTAAAAATAGATGATTTCTAGCTTAATTAGTAAACTTCAGTAACACTCGGTTGACGTTTTGTTAGTTTTAATCTAGATATAGTTCATGTTCATGAAAGATTGAAATAAAAGTTGAACTGTAAATTGTTTACGAAGATTTTAGTTTTGACAAAAATATTTTTTTACCTTTTTAGTTTAAATTTTAGTACTCCGTACATAATAATTGGAACAGAAAATAAACAATTATCGAACCTTTTTGATCAGGTTTCAAACAGTTAATGAGTGAAATAATTAAATATATTTAATCTAAAAATTTGGGATTTTTAGGAACACTTTTATACGTTAACTGTTTAGCAATGGACACGAGATAATATCCGAGCAAAAGTGTTGGCAGTGTAATAGTTTCATATGCGTAATATTAAAATTTTGAATCATAAATACTGTACATATCTTTGTTCCCTTCCACTTTATGACTCATATAACAAGTAATATATTGTTATTATAATTATAATTATTATTAATATTATAATTAATATATAAATAAATTGCTACATGATATATATCTACATGGAGGGATTTAGATGAAGAACAATATCAATCGAGAACCCATTTGGCAGTCACACCGGCCACCGTAAGACCACCTTCCTTCAACCTTCCATCACGCTCTCTCTCTCTCTCTCTCTCTCTCTCTCTCTCTCTCTCTCCAATTTCTTTCTCCTCCATGAACCACCATAACAAACCACCAAGGATCACCACCTATTTAACCCGTTAAACCGTCACTATCTTATCACCACCACTACAACCTACACCAACCACCACAGCCCCACCGTGACACCACTCCACCACAACCACCACCCTTGATCACCATACAACCATCACTTGTTATTTCTGTAAACCGTAAACAAAACCACCACTTCTACTCGTTGGTTTCTGTTTATAATCGCTGTAAAACCCACAACCAAGTTGCAACTCCTCGTGATACTGCTACAGCAATGTTCTTTGTCCAGGAATAAACCAAAACACACCTCCCTGCAGCTGCTAGCGTTCTTCTTCTATTTTCCTGATTACACCGAATAACATCCAACCCTCACAAGCTGCTATACGTTACTGTTTCTATTCCTGCTTGAACTTATTTACTGTTTCTCGTTCAGACTCAAAACCAAAAGAACCAAACTGCTGCTACGCTGTTAAAACTAATAAAGTAATATATATATATATATATATATATATATATATATATATATATATATATATATATATATATATATATATATATATATATATATATATATAAACTTGTTCGATTACAAATATGTGTGTTAATATATATAAATGATATAGGTTCGTGAATCCGAGGCCAACCCTATACCTGTTCAATGTCGTTCTATGTATTTTTACTACAAAATACATTAGGTGAGTTTCATTTGCCTTTTTACCCTTTATATTTTTGGGCTGAGAATACATGCGCTGCTTTTATAACTGTTTTACGAAATAGACACGAGTAAATGAAACTGCATTCTATGGTTGGATTATTAAACCGAATATGTCCCTTTTTAGTCTGGTAATCTAAGAATTAGGGAACAGACACCCTAATTGACGCGAATCCTAAAGATAGATCTATTGGGCCTAACGAACCCCATCCAAAGTACCGGATGCTTTAGTACTTTGAAATTTATATCATGTCCGAAGGAGGATCCCGGAATGATGGGGATATTCTTATATGCAATTTGTTAATGTCGGTTACCAGGTGTTCAATCCATATGAATGATTATTTTTGTCTCTATGCATGGGACGTATATTAAAGAGAAATGAAAATCTTGTGGTCTATTAAAATGATGGAAATGTTTATTTATGTTAAATTAATGAACTCACCAACCTTTTGGTTGACACTTGAAAGCACGTTTATTCTCAGGTACGAAATAAATCTTCCGCTGTGCATTTGCTCATTTTAGAAACATTACTTGGAGTCATTCATGGCATATTTCAAAAGACGTTGCATTCGAGTCGTCGAGTTCATCAAGATTATTATTAAGTCAATTATAGTTGGATATATTCCGAAATGGTATGCATGTCGTCAATTTTCGTTGTAAAGAAAGATTGTCTTTTAAAATTGAATGCAATGTGAGTAAAATGTACCATATAGAGGTCAAATACCTCGCGATGTAATCAACTGTTGTGAATCGTTTATAATCGATATGGACATCGTCCGGATGGATTAGGATGGGTCTTCAAATCTAGAACTTCTGTAAAATTGATTTTCAGATAGATCGTTTCGAGTAGATGATTTTTCATTTAGGACTCGCCTAAATCCGATATACGGTTTAGGATTTATAGCCTTCCGAAAATCACTACGCCTTTATAATGACGTGCTGAAAATTATGACCTACTCGCGCTTGAACCGTCGCCACGGTCAAATGACATTGAGTTAGGATCTGAAAATTGGACAGAAGTTAGAGGACTCACATACAGAGCCTTGGCCACTGGCCACGCATCTTTTTGTTTTGTATATAGGTCGTAGCAGCTATCCGAAGTCAGCCTTTTGTTTCAATCTCTATTCTTGTTGAAAACTTACTTTAGCTTTTACGAATGATGATGATGATGATGATACTTAAGACTTAATTTATTCACTTTTAAACTTTTGAGGACAATATACTGACTTAGTGACCTTTGACTTAGGTTGACGACCTTTCGGACCGACTTACTACCTGCATACTTTTCATATCGACTTTTACCGCACATTCACTGTGAGTTATTGCTTCCCTTTTTACTTTACTAATTTTGGGACTGAGAATACATGCACTTTTTATGTTTTACATACTAGACATGAGTACTTAAACTTTATATATGTGTGGGTGATATAGCGGCACAAAGATTCCCCTTAGCATGGTAACGTTTAACTATTGGTTTTTGAACCGGTAGACGCGAATCTTAGATATGGATCCATAGGGTTTGACATCCCCACTCGGGCTAGTCGCGCTAGCATTCAACGGGTGTTTAATACTTCGTAAATAGACGCACTAGCTAAGTGTACTTTTAGGGGGTAATATTACGTTAAGTTAGTTACCGGGTGTCCACGGATAAGCATATACTTTTCATACTGTTTTGAATACGAAATCTCGTGGTCTACATTACATTACTGAATACAAACAAACTATAGCTCACCAACATTCGTGTTGACCTTTTAAGTGTGTATTTCTCAGGTGCTTAGACATTGTTACTTCCGCTGTTAGACTTGCTGTCTTGGTGTTATAGACTTTCTGTTATAGACTCGATGTGTTAAACTTCCGCTGTATTACTTAGAGATGTCTCAATCATGGAACTTTTATTTTGCATTCGCAACTTATGTTATTTTGAATAATGGCTTTGTAACGACCTTTGTGTCACGTTATCTTTTGTAAAATGTTATCTTTTCATGAATTTAAAACTTGTTTTAAAACAGCATGTAGTATTATACCGTGTAATGGACCTGTTGTTGACGATTCGTACATGATGGTTTTGTACGGGGCGTCACAACAACAACAACAACAAAACTCAATCTTACATGTGTAGGGTATGGGGGATGTGAGACGTAGACAATCCTTCCTCTACCCTAGAATAAAGAGAAGTCATTTCTCCTCCCGAGTGAAACACTCTAAGGCTAGAGAAAGTCTACCCTCTCTATGTTCGACGGATAGAGAGATTGCTTCCATGAGGACCTCCGGCCAAAGAAAGAATAAAAAATGTATAAATAAAATTATATATATATAATACAAAATAAATGAAAAAATGGACGCCATGAAAATGGTAGAGTCAAATTTCCACAGTTTTAAATCATGTCTAGAGTTCAATTTAGGCTCTAAGCGGCAGTCACATCGCCAATAAATCGACACAGTTTGTTCATTCACTTAATAGAGCCGTAAAAAAAAACTTAGAGTGCCGTGCAGAGCTCAAAACTAGTCAAGAAAACAACAACAACAACAACAACAAAACCCAATATCACGTAAGTGGTGTATGAGGAGGTGAGATGTAGACAATCCTTTCCGTATCCGAGAATAAAGACAAATCATTTCTAGAGTGAAAACACTCTCAAAAGTAGAGAAAGTCATCACTCACTCTAAAAGAGCAATGAACATATATGATCACATACAAACAACCATAAACACACCTAAATATACATATCCACATACATACATGGAGCAAACCTACATACATACCCGTATACACACAAACACGCATACCTACGTACCAACATACCTACATAAGCATACATACATACATACATACATACATACATACATACATACATACATACATACATACATACTGTTACACCCCGTCAAAAACCATTAACGGCAATGTTAACTCTGGTCCCAGTGCTTGGCTTGACTTCTATGTAACATCAAAGTTTTACAGCGGAAGCAAAAAAGTATCTGAGAATAAACATGCTTAAAAAGTCAACACGAGGTTGAGTGAGTTCATAGGTTTATCATAATTAATGATTTTGATAATAGTAATAGATCACAAGATTTCAATTTTCATAAATATCCTTACACCGCAGTGTAATAAAAAGATTTCTACAACCATAGGCACCTGGTAACAGCCTTAACGATAATAGTATAATAATGAATACCCCTGATGTCTATAGAGCACTGAATCAAGTGTGAAAAATACCCTCGAAGTACTAAACATTCGTTGACTGCTAGCGCGACTAGCCCGGATGGGGTTGTCAAACCCGATAGATCTATCAATAGGATTCGCATCTACGGTATAGAGACCAATAGATTACGTTACCAAGCTAGGGGAATATTTGTGATTCAAACCCACGTAGAATTTAGTTTAGTACTTGTATCTATTTTGTAAAACACATATAAAACATTGCATGTATTCTCAGCCCAAAAATATATATAAAAAGGGAACTATGAAAACTCACGATACTGTATGATATTTTGTAGTAATTACGAGTATGATGGCACTGACAAAGTGCAGAGTTGTCCTCGGATTCATGAACCTATATCAAGTATATATATTAACACATATACTTGTAATCGAATAAGTTTATATATATTATTTCACTTGTTATATATTTCTATGTATATATACTTATACATAGAATATATATATATATATATATATATATATATATATATATATATATATATATATATATATATATATATATATATATATATATATATATATATATATATATATATATATATATATATATGTATAAGTATTTGTTTGATAAAATGATTTTAATAATGATAACGAATAAATAGTTGTATTATTTTGTAATAACAATAATAATACTAGTAGTAAAAATGATAATAATCATAATAAGGTTTTAAAAATAATAATAATAATAATAATAATAATAATAATAATAATAATAATAATAATAATAATAATAATAATAATAATAATATAGTTTTGATGATAGCAAAAATGTTAATTTTTGTAAAAATGATAATAACGATAATAATTTTAATAATAACAATACTAATACTAATAATTATACTTATATTAAAAATGATAATAATAGTATTATTAATTATAAAATGATACTAATACTAATATTAATAAATTGTGTTATTTTCATAATAATAATAATCATAATCATAATCTTAATAACGATAATAATACTAAAATGGTAAAATTTGTAATACTTTTAATAATACTAATGATAATGTTAATAATAATAATAATACTTACTAATAATACTAGTAATAATAATAATTTTAGTGGTAACAATAATAATAGTAATTATAATTATAATTTTAATTATGTTAATAATACTTGGTAACTTTTATTAGTAATAATAATAATAGTTGTAGTACTAATAATAACAATAATGATTAAAATCATAATAATAATGATAATAATTATAATGCTAATAATAATAACAATAATAATTAAAATAAAAACTTTGATAAAGAAAACTACCTCTAAAATCTTTTCTAAAAAGATATGCCATGAACAGGACTCAAACCCGTGACCACTCGCTAACCCGTCAACACCCAAGAGCACTCCTCCATTCCTTGTATTTCTATTTTAATTCATATCCTAATTTTATTTAACCCCTTATTCTGTTTTTCCTTCTTCTACATAATCAGAAACAGACCGGACTCCATTAAATCCTAACAACGAGTTCTCCATTTGATTCATAACTTGTAATTGATTAGTAACGAATTTGCTGTAATTGTTGTTGAATTAACAGAAAAAATTGGAATAAAATAGTAGTAGAGCAGCTCGACTTGAATATTATGAACTTAAGGATTGATTTTGATTTCCAGAGGGTTTTAGACAAAAATTTTAACATGAAAGAGGTTTTAAATCATTCCTAGAAATGTTTTGAATCCTCAATTGATCTGAAAACATCGACTAGAATTTGAATTTCAAGATAAACACATCGGTTGGCTTTTAAAAAAATTAAGTTTGACTTGTAAATTCGAACACGATAAAAGGAATTGGAACCGGAGATTTTTAGATCGTTTGAGTAAAAGAAACCTAACAACATTGCATTTACAGATTTTTAAAAACAATTCGAAATCAAGCTATTGATCAAATTATGCACGTACATCGAGCTTTATTTGGGTTTTCTGTTTTAATTCAATCGAATTAAAAGCTGAGATGGTTAGTGGTAATTGATAAATGATAATGTAACGTCGACTAGTATCCTTTAATATTGAATTGAATCGAATTTTATATCAAAAGGTTGATAGAATTTTCTAAGCAGGCAGGAAGAAAAAAATATAAAGAAATAAATAAAAAATAATAAAAATTATATCCAGATCACGATTACAAAAAAAAAAGCAGGTTTGGATCAAATAATTCAGAGTCACGATCAGTTTTTTTTAAATCAAAAGTAGTTTACGATCCAGATAATATATATAAAAAGAATTAAAGCAGATAAATAAATAAATAAATAAATAAAAAAACTGGATCACCAGTAAATAAAAAAATAGAAAGCAGGTATCATGATAAAAAAAATACAGATAGTGATCTTACCTAATTTTTGTTGTCTTTTTATTTTTATTTTTAATTATTATTATTATTAAATAAATACATTAATAATAATAATAATACTAATAATAGTTAATAATAATAATTATTATAATAATAATAATAATAATAATAATAATAATAATAATAATAATAATAATAATAATAATAATAATAATAATAATAATAATAATAATAATAATAATAATAATAATAATAATAATAATAATAATAATAATAATGATAATAGATAAAGATAAGAATAATAAATATGATATCACTAATACTAATAATAACAATACTAAATATAATGATAAATATAAATTATTTAAATGATATTAATAATCATCATAATAAATAATAATAATAATAATTTTTATAATAATAATATTAATAATAATATTTTTAATCATAATGACAATATTGACAACGATAATTGTAAATGATAATAATAAATGATAATTTTGTTAAATATTTTATTAATAATAATATTAATATAATAAATTAATACTGATGCATTTATTATTTACAAATAAGTGTTCGTGAATCGTCACAATTTGTTCGAAGTTGAATGAAATCATGTAAGGATTAGATTTAAATTTAGTTGGAAATTTCCGGATTGTCATAGTATCTACCCGTTAAAAGAAATTTCGTCCCGAAATTTAGTTGTTTCCATCAGTCAGCGTTGTTCGTAAATAGATGAGGATATTTATGTTTTATTTGGTCTTCACGTTCCCAGGTATGCTCGGGGCCTTGCGTGAATTCCAATAGATAGAATATTGTTTTGTTTCAAGAGTTTAAATCATACGAACCATAAATTCTACAGGTTCTTCTATTAAGTGCATTTTATTATTAATGCGGAGGTTATCTAAATTATTTAACAAGAGTGTCATTGATTAGGTTTTATCAGAAAGAGATGATGACGCTATACAAGCATTTCAATACACATGAAATGTGTTATGAATAATAGTGAGCTTATTTAAACCTTGACCGTTTATGTCACAATATTAGGGTAGACAAAATAGAGAGGAGTTCGTGAAAATCACGGTCATGAAATTTGATAGAGATTTTCATTGTTTACAACAAGAATATTTTAATGATGAATATAAGTTGAAAAATAAAGTTTTATCACTATTGAATAATACGGATAAAACGATTCGATTATAGGAAGAGTATAAACGAAGCTATCGTAAAAGAGTGAATGAGAAAATTAAATGTTCGCCTTAACTTTTGACGTAGTCACAATTGATTTCCGGAATTCAAGGAATTAAAGGAAATCTTCGTAGTCTATAGGATTTGATTCTCCGGTAATTAAGGAATTTTGAGATTTCTTTGATTAAATGCGGTGAATTGCCTCGATTGCTGTGTTTGGAATTTTGCTATAAATTAGCTTCTTCCGTTTCATTAGCTTCACCACTTCTATACTTTCTTCCTCAAATTCATACTTCCAAAAGATTTGTTAATATGCTCAATCCCGTATTGATACTTGTTATTATATTGACCATATATGCAGTCATTCTTCTTTTTCATTTACCACCAGAGGAAGCTGTTTACTTCTACTATGCCCTTGGGGTTATAATGTTTTTAATTTTCACGTGTCTTTATGTTGCAATACGTATTGATATACACGGTTTATAATTTATGTGTTGTTATCAAGCTTTATATTTTTCCTTATATTTCGGAGCTCTTTGCCTTTTTATTCTCTTCTCGACTCTAAGTAAAGCGAGTAATGGTCCAGAATTTATAGGTATGAAGTTTCGAATGGACCTACTGTTCTAAGCATAATATCACGATTTGATTTGGTAAATTACCAGAATTACTGAGGATAGAACTATCAAGAATATATTTTCTTGATATGTTCAGAGATTAAGTAGAATGTAAGAGTCGTGTAACATGGCATGACTTACTGTAATATAATCACGTTGGCCTGACGTCATTATATTATACTAACTCATGCTTCAATTCCCAACACTTCTTCAAAACATTTATAATTTAAACTTGAATTTTACAGAATATAGAAACTAATACAGTTTCTTTTATGATGTAATAAAGATATCGCAAAGAGATAATTAATTGCGGACAAGAATCGTTATGAAGATATCTTCAGAAATATAGAGGATATTTATAACAAAGGATACGATGATATCTTAGAATTTCTAATATCAAAGGATGATAAAGAAGATTTGTCCGTAAAGGTTTAGAGTCAGGAGCAAGGTATTCGTTAATGACTTCAGCAGATACTGAATCATTTGGATTCTTTGAAGGCAGGTTTAGTCTTTGTGATTTGTCCACAGCCTCCTTCATAGTTTGCTCAATTCATTTTCCAGTTCCAAATCTGAGCTTATACCATTCTTTATCATCAAACTTTTGGCCCTTAAGACCTTCTACAATTTTGCTGTTTCCTCTGCATTTAATAGAGACATATTTGAATCATCGGTTATCAATGGTTTCAAGAAATTTTATTTTTAGATGATTAAACGCTAATTGTAATCGTCAACGGATCTAATGGTTGACGAATAGGCGTTGTTGATTTCAAAAGTAATGAATGATAATTTCGGTGGTTTGATGTGATAATTCATCATAGAATACGATTGAATATAATTCATGAATGTAGTGATCTTTACGAAGATAACATCTGCTAAAGCTTTACTTGAATTCTGATATGTCAAAATCAGAATATGTAATTGAATTTGTATGAAAATGATTGTGTATCGCTGTGAAGGTAGTGAGTATAGTTAATGATTTATGAATCAAAATTGAAGAATGTACATTGTATTAATGTGAGATATAAATATTTCTCGGGTATTACCTACCCGTTAAAATATTTTCACAATTAACAGTTTGTACAAAAAGATTTTTAATTATAATCTTCATGAAGATATAGTTCATATATATATATATTCTTCAGATGTAATATAGATTTAATGAGTAATATAATATTAAACTCATTTGATTTGTGGTTGAAACGAGAATAAATAATCTTTAAAACTTTAGAGATTACATAATCGTTGCGGAATATTTAATGAAGTTATGAATCAATACTTCATCGTTCATTGTTATTGATATACCTCGGTATATGATGTTGGTGCTCGTGGAATTCTTGTGAAATTCATAAGGCACTAATGATGTTTTCTAGAAAGTTTCGAGTACATCAAAAATAGGAGTGTAAGATCAAACATGTATTTGAATAATAGACTTAGTTTATTATGAAATGGAGTTTATTGTGTTGAAGCAGTGATTAATGATTGTTAAGTCATTAACAAAGGATGTACATCATAGCATATTGTGATATGAATTAACCAGGTAGTATATACTAGTTAAGATTCACACGTAATAGCTTAGTACGAAAAGATTTATTATTGTTCCATACCATATATATATATATATATATATATATATATATATATATATATATATATATATATATATATATATATATATATATATATATATATATATATATATATATATATATATATATATATAAAGTATACATATATAATTCTTCAGGAAGAATGAGTCAATACATCTTAACTCATTATTACTAATATTCCTTGGTATCTATGGGGCGTACGATGTTGATGTTTGTGGTACTGAGGGTGATGTTGAGGCATGGAATGCCGATGTTGTTGTTGGTGAAGCTGATGCCGTTGGTGGTGATGCTGATAGTACTGGTGGTGTTGGTTATGCTGCTGGTGCTCGTAGGTTTTGCACCATATTTTATAAAGCCACTACTCGAGCTCGAAGCTCGTTGACTTCTTCTATTATTCCGGGATGATTGGCGGTTCGGACGAGTGGATAAATAAGATCTGAAATTCTAGATATTATATATTCGTGATGGGATATCCTAGAAATGAGGGTGAAAATAGTGTTTCGGATTGGTTCGCCGGTAAGTGCTTCAGGTTCTTCGCCAATAGGGAAATTTGGTGGGTGAAAAGGATCACCTTCTTCACTTCTCCATTGATTAAGTAGACTACGAACCCACCCCCAATTCATCCAGAAAAGGTGATGACTAATTGGTTGGTTCATTCCAGTTACGCTGCCATTGGAGCTCGAGGAATCAGTTGAGAAATCCATATTATGTGATCGGATAAGGGTTTCGATATGAGATTAGTGTTGAATACTGAATGATATATTTGTCTCTTTGAATATGTATATATAGCAAAAAGATTTCCGTAATTTAAGGAGGAAATTAGGAAAAGTGTTAGACAAAGTCTATTGGGATAGATATGATAAGATATGATTTGTCTATACTCCATCTATGCAATAATTGCAGTATGACGTGTCGAGATAAAAATGATAAGTATGTAATCAGAAAATATTTCGATTGAAGACTTTCAATTCGTAATGGCCTATTCAGGTCTAGGGGCTTGATCTATAGGATCCTTTAAATCGGTAATCCAAACCCTTCCATTCTAGAGTTTCGTAGACGCCACCCGTCAAGAAAGTTCAATGATCAAAAATAACAAGAAAACAAAAACTTAAAAATAATGAATATGAATAGAGATGACATTATAATGTCTTTGAGTTATCGAGAATCTTTATGAGCCAATAATGACATCTTCTGATTCGCAAACCAATGCACAAAGGCATAAGGCACATAGGTACGTGATATAACAGGGAGGTTATATACATTTGAGTACGAGTAGTAACAAACATAGAAATTTTAAAAATCAGGGATGACACTTCATGTAATACATACGTAATACACAAAACCAAGATAGATGACATAGGAATGTCAAGAATTTCAGAAATCATGAGTGACGTCCCTCGGTTTCACCAACCGAGGTGATCTTATAAAGATAATGCGCGTGAGTTATAGAATATTGTGAATCACAATTGGAGTTCCTCCCGGAGTGACAGAATAAGAGATATGTATATGTATAATGCAAGTAATAATATTTTAAAGCTATAGGTCAGGCAGTAGACTAGACTTTAATGCACCCTATAAACCTGGGTTATCCATGAGAATTTCAGCCAACATGCCCTAGATGACCCACTCATCAAAATTTGATTTTTATAAATTGGCCCGACGATTAAACGACCGCGATCCGAGAAAAATACCGCTACGCAAATTAAATAAGTGAGAAAAATAATAATTCAAGAAATAAAATATAGGAATATTTTATTAACTCATACGACATCGGAATATCGTATTAAAATAATTCGGATTTGAAAATCTCGAAAGTCTAATCGTTGGTTTGGAAACCGAGACGATTCATCGAATAAAAACGTTGTACGTAGGAACGTACAAACACATAGTCACACCTTTTTATTTAATAGATAATATAGGAATATTAGAATATAATTTAGTCACATAAAATGACTTCGTAAAACCTTTCAAAATTTTGAGACTCATAATAACAAGTTTGCTTATCGAGTCGAAAGCATTCAATCATATAGAGAATTGACTTAAAAATAAGTTGAAATTTTCCGACAAGAAATGATAAGTAAAATTTAAAATAAACACATACGGTCAAAGTCTAGACTCACTAATACATCCTTACAACTGCCTGTTAGATACACTAATGCAAATTCTAGTTCGCTAAGACCAACGCTCTGATACCAACTGTAACACCCCGTCAAAAACCATTAACGGCGATGTTAACTCTAGTCCCAGTGCTTGACTTGACTTCTATGTAACAGTAAAGTTTTACAGCGGAAGCAAAAAAGTACCTGAGAATAAACATGCTTAAAAAGTCAACACGAGGTTGAGTGAGTTCATAGGTTTGTCATAATTAATGATATTGATAATAGTAATAGATCACAAGATTTCAATTTTCATAAATATCCTTACACCGCAGTGTAATAAAGAGATTTCTACAACCATGGGCACCTGGTAAAAGCCTTAACGATAATAATATAATAATGAATACCCCTGATGTCTATAGAGCAGTGCGAAAAATACCCTCGAAGTACTAAACATCCGTTGACTGCTAGTGATAATGCTAAAAAAGAACATATATTTCGTAGCATTATCCCTCAAGAAAGACAAGCTTTTAGTTGCAATTGTTATATTTACAAGTGATATTCGTTTAAATAATAAAAGGTGAAGATAAAAGACAGATTCGACGATTTGAAGACGCAAATGACCAAAAAGCTAAAATGTACAAAGTACAATCAAAGTGGTTCAAATTATTGATGAGAAACCTCTCAAAATTACAAGAGTACAAGACGCAAAATGCAAAGTACAAGATATTAAATAGTACGCAAGGACGTTCGAAAATCTGGAACCGAGACATGAACCAACTTTCAGTGCGCGACGCAACGGACCAAAAATTACAACTCAACTATGCATAAGAATAAAATATAATATATAATTAATTATATATATTATTATATAATATAATTTTACGCAGCCCACGTTTTGGATCTTTTATGTGAGCTGTATTTCAGACCTCTGCACTCGCGGAGCTATGAGGAAGAAAACCTCCGCACTCGCGAAGCTGCACAGTAAAATGTGGGCCTATAAAAGGCATCGAATTCTGCGCGAAAAAACACATCTTTTTCTCTTCTCTATCTCTCAACGTAATATATATATATATATATATATATATATATATATATATATATATATATATATATATATATTATAATTTTAATTTTAATTTTAATTTTAATTTTAATTTTAATAATAATAAGGGTATGTTAGCGAATGTTGTAAGTGTGTAAGTCGAAATTCTGTCCGTGTAACGCTACACTATTATTAATCATTGTAAGTTATGTTCAACCTTTTTAAATTAATGTCTCGTAGCTAATTTATTATTATGCTTATTTAATGCCGAAGTAATCGTGATGTTGGGCTAAATATTAAAATTGGGTAATTGTGAAATGTCCCGTTCTTATTGATTAAAAACGTTCCATATTAATTGATTTCGTTGCGAGGTTTTGACCTCTATATGAGACGTTTTTCAAAGACTGCATTCATTTTAAAACAAACCATAACCTTTATTTCATCAATAAAGGTTTAAAAAGCTTTACGTAGATTATCAAATAATGATAATCTAAAATATCCTGTTTACACACGACTATTACATAATGGTTTACAATACAAATATGTTACAACGAAATAAGTTTCTTGAATGCAGTTTTTACACAATATCATACAAGCATGGACTCCAAATCTTGTCCTTATTTAAGTATGCGACAGCGAAAGCTCTTAATATTCACCTGAGAATAAACATGCTTTAAACGTCAACAAAAATGTTGGTGAGTTATAGGTTTAACCTATATATATCAAATTGTAACAATAGACCACAAGATTTCATATTTCAATATACATCCCATACATAGAGATAAAAATCATTCATATGGTGAACACCTGGTAACCGACATTAACAAGATGCATATTTAAGAATATCCCCATCATTCTGGGACACCCTTCGGATATGATATAAATTTCGAAGTACTAAAGCATCCAGTACTTTGGATGGGGTTTGTTAGGCCCAATAGATCTATCTTTAGGATTCGCGTCAATTAGGGTGTCTGTTCCCTAATTCTTAGATTACCAGACTTAATAAAAAGGGGCATATTCGATTTCGATAATTCAACCATAGAATGTAGTTTCACGTACTTGTGTCTATTTTGTAAATCATTTATAAAACCTGCATGTATTCTCATCCCAAAAATATTAGATTTTAAAAGTGGGACTATAACTCACTTTCACAGATTTTTACTTCGTCGGGAAGTAAGACTTGGCCACTGGTCGATTCACGAACCTATAACAAATATGTACATATATATCAAAGTATGTTCAAAATATATTTACAACACTTTTAATACATTTTGATGTTTTAAGTTCATTAAGTCAGCTGTCCTCGTTAGTAACCTACAACTAGTTGTCCACAGTTAGATGTACAGAAATAAATCGATATATATTATCTTGAATCAATCTACGACCCAGTGTATACATATCTCAGTATTGATCACAACTCAAACTATATATATTTTGGAATCAACCTCAACCCTGTATAGCTAACTCCAACATTCACATATAGAGTGTCTATGGTTGTTCCGAAATATATATAGATGTGTTGACATGATAGGTCAAAACATTGTATACGTGTCTATGGTATCTCAAGATTACATAATATACAATACAAGTTGATTAAGTTATGGTTGGAATAGATTTGTTACCAAATTTCACGTAGCTAAAATGAGTAGTTTTTACCAATTTTGTTTTGCGCGCCATTTCTTCGTTTCTAATCCGTTTTGAGTGATTTAAGCGGCCACGGTTTAGTATTGAACTTGACTTTATGAAACTAAACAGAAAAGGTATAGGTTTATAGTCGGAAATACAAGTTACAAGTCATTTTTGAAAGAGGTAGTCATTTTCGTCGAAAGAACGACATCTTGATGACTGTTTTGAAAAACATACTTTCACTTTGAGTTTAACCATGATTTTTAGATATGGTTTCATGTTCATAAGAAAAATCATTTTCCCAGAAGTATAGCTTTTAAATCAAAGTTTTTCATAGTTTTTAATTATCCAAACCAAAACAGCCCCCGGTTGTAACTACGACGGCGTAAATCCGGTTTTATGGTGTTTATCGTGTTTTCGGGTTTTAAATCATTAAGTTAGCATATCATATAGATATAGATCATGTGTATAGTTGATTTTAAAAATGTAGTTAGAAGGATTAACTTTATTTGCGAACAAGTTTAGAATTAACTAAACTATGTTCTAGTGATTACTAGTTTACCACTTCGAATATGATAGCTTTTTATGTATGAATCGAATGATGTTATGAACATCATTACTACCTTAAGTTTCTTGGATAAACCTACTGGAAAAGAGAAAAATGGATCTAGCTTCAACGGATCCTTGGATGGCTCGAAGTTCTTGAAACAGAATCATGACACGAAAACAAGTTCAAGTAAGATCATCACTTGAAATAAGATCGTTATAGTTATAGAAATTGAACCAAAGTTTGAATATGATTATTACCTTGTATTAGAATGATAACCTACTGTAAGAAACAAAGATTTCTTGAGGTTGGATGATCACCTTACAAGATTGGAAGTGAGCTAGCAAACTTGAAAGTATTCTTGATTTTATGTAACTAGCTTGTAGAATTTATGAAGAACACTTAGAACTTGAAGATAGAACTTGAGAGAGATCAATTAGATGAATAAAATTGAAGAATGAAAGTGTTTGTAGGTGTTTTTGGTCGTTGGTGTATGGATTAGATATAAAAGGATATGTAATTTTGTTTTCATGTAAATAAGTCATGAATGATTACTCATATTTTTGTAATTTTATGAGATATTTCATACTAGTTGCCAAATGATGGTTCCCACATGTGTTAGGTGACTCACATGGGCTGATAAGAGTTGATCATTGGAGTGTATATACCAATAGTACATACATCTAAAAGCTGTGTATTGTACGAGTACGAATACGGGTGCATACGAGTAGAATTGTTGATGAAACTGAACGAGGATGTAATTGTAAGCATTTTTGTTAAGTAGAAGTATTTTGATAAGTGTCTTGAAGTCTTTTAAAAGTGTATGAATACATATTAAAACACTACATGTATATACATTTTAACTGAGTCGTTAAGTCATCGTTAGTCGTTACATGTAAGTGTTGTTTTGGAACCTTTAGGTTAACGATCTTGTTAAATGTTGTTAACCCAATGTTTATAATATCAAATGAGATTTTAAATTATTATATTATCATGATAATATGATGTATGAATATCTCTTAATATGATATATATACATTAAATGTCGTTACAACGATAATCGTTACATATATGTCTCGTTTCAAAATCATTAAGTTAGTAGTCTTGCTTTTACATATGTAGTTCATTGTTAATATACTTAATGATATGTTTAATTATCATAATATCATTTTAACTATATATATATATCCATATATATGTCATCATATAGTTTTTACAAGTTTTAACGTTCGTGAATCGCCGGTCCACTTGGGTGGTCAATTGTCTATATGAAACCTATTTCAATTAATCAAGTCTTAAAAAGTTTGATTACTTAACATGTTGGAAACACTTAATCATGTAAATAAAAATTTCATTTAATATATATAAACATGGAAAAGTCTGGGTCACTACAGTACCTACCCGTTAAATAAATTTCGTCCCGAAATTTTAAGAAGTTGGAGGTGTTGACGAATCTTCTGGAAATAAGTGCGGGTATTTCTTCTTCATCTAATCTTCTCATTCCCAGGTGAACTCGGGTCCTCTACGAGCATTCCATCGAACCTTAACAATTGGTATCTTGTTTTGTTTAAGTCTTTTAACCTCACGATCCATTATTTCGACGGGTTCTTCGATGAATTGAAGTTTTTCGTTGATTTGGATTTCGTCTAACGGAATAGTGAGATCTTCTTTAGTAAAACATTTCTTCAAATTTGAGACGTGGAAAGTGTTATGTACAGGCGCGAGTTGTTGAGGTAACTCAAGTCGGTAATCTACTGGTCCGACACGATCAATAATCTTGAATGGTCCAATATACCTTGGATTTAATTTACCTCGTTTACCAAATCGAACAACGCCTTTCTAAGGTGCAACCTTAAGCATGACCATCTCTCCAATTTCAAATTCTATATCTTTTATTTTAATGTCGGCGTAGCTCTTTTGTCGACTTTGGGCGGTTTTCAACCGTTGTTGAATTTGGATGATCTTCTCGGTAGTTTCTTGTATTATCTCCGGACCCGTACTCTATCTATCCCCCACTTCATTCCAAAAAATCGGAGACCTGCACTTTCTACCATAAAGTGCCTCAAACGGCGCCATCTCAATACTAGAATGATAACTGTTGTTGTAGGAAAATTCTGCTAACGGTAGGTGTCGATCCCAACTCTTTCTGAAATCAATAACACATGCTCGTAGCATGTCTTCAAGCGTTTGTATCATCCTTTTGCTCTGCCCATCAGTTTGTGGATGATAGGCAGTACTCATGTCTAGACGAGTTCCTAATGCTTGCTGTAATGTTTGCCAGAATCTTGAAATAAATCTGCCATCCCTATCAGAGATAATAGAGATTGGTATTCCATGTCTGGAGAGGACTTCCTTCAAATACAGTCGTGCTAATTTATCCATCTTTTCATCTTCTCTTATTGGCAGGAAGTGTGCTGATTTGGTGAGACGATCAACTATTACCCAAATAGTATCAAAACCACTTGCAGTCCTTGGCAATTTAGTGATGAAATCCATGGTAATGTTTTCCCATTTCCATTCCGGGATTTTGGGTTGTTGAAGTAGACCTGATGGTTTCTGATGCTCAGCTTTGACCTTAGAACACGTCAAACATTCTCCTACGTATTTAGCAACATCGGCTTTCATACCCGTCCACTAAAAATGTTTCTTGAGATCCTTGTACATCTTCCCCGTTCCAGGATGTATTGAGTATCTGGTTTTATGAGCTTCTCTAAGTACCATTTCTCTCATATCTCTAAATTTTGGTACCCAAATCCTTTCAACCCTATACCGGGTTCCGTCTTCTCGAATATTAAGATGCTTCTCCGATCCTTTGGGAATTTCATCCTTTAAATTTCCCTCTTTTAAAACTCCTTGTTGCGCCTCCTTTATTTGAGTAGTAAGGTTATTGTGAATCATTATATTCATAGATTTTACTCGAATGGGTTCTCTGTCCTTCCTGCTCAAGGCATCGGCTACCACATTTGCCTTCCCCGGGTGGTAACGAATCTCAAAGTCGTAATCATTCAATAATTCAATCCACCTACGCTGCCTCATATTCAGTTGTTTTTGATTAAATATGTGTTGAAGACTTTTGTGGTCGGTATATATAATACTTTTGACCCCATATAAGTAGTGCCTCCAAGTCTTTAATGCAAAAACAACGGCGCCTATTTCCAAATCATGCGTCGTATAATTTTGTTCGTGAATCTTTAATTGTATAGACGCATAAGCAATCACCTTCGTTCGTTGCATTAATATACAACCGAGACCTTGCTTTGATGCTTCACAATAAATCACAAAATCATCATTCCCTTCAGGCAATGACAATATAGGTGCCGTAGTTAGCTTTTTCTTCAATAATTGAAATGCCTTCTCTTGTTCATCCTTCCATTCAAATTTCTTCCCTTTATGCGTTAATGCAGTCAAGGGTTTTGCTATTCTGGAAAAGTCTTGGATGAACCTTCTGTAGTAACCAGCTAGTCCTAAAAACTGGCGTATGTGTTTCGGAGTTTTCGGGGTTTCCCACTTTTCAACAGTTTCTATCTTTGCCGGATCCACCTTAATACCTTCTTTGTTCACTATGTGACCGATGAATTGAACTTCTTCTGACCAAAATGCACACTTTGAAAATTTAGCGTACAATTCTTCCTTCCTCAATACTTCTAACACCTTTCTCAAATGTTCACCGTGTTCTTGGTCATTCTTTGAGTAAATAAGTATGTCATCAATGAAAACAATGACAAACTTGTCAAGGTATGGTCCACACACTCGGTTCATAAGGTCCATGAACACAGCTGGTGCATTAGTTAAACCAAACGGCATGACCATAAACTCGTAATGACCGTAACGTGTTCTGAAAGCAGTCTTTGGAATATCATCTTCTTTCACCCGCATTTGATGATACCCGGAACGTAAGTCAATCTTTGAATAAACAGACGAGCCTTGTAGTTGATCAAATAAGTCGTCGATTCTCGGTAGTGGGTAGCGGTTCTTGATGGTAAGTTTGTTCAAATCTCGGTAGTCGATACACAACCTGAATGTACCATCTTTCTTCTTAACAAACAAAACAGGAGCTCCCCACGGTGATGTGCTTGGTCGAATGAAACCACGCTCTAAAAGTTCTTGTAATTGGCTTTGCAGTTCTTTCATCTCACTGGGTGCGAGTCTGTAAGGAGCACGAGCTATTGGTGCAGCTCCTGGTACAAGATCTATTTGAAATTCAACGGATCGATGTGGGGGTAATCCCGATAATTCTTTCGGAAATACATCGGGAAATTCTTTTGCGACGGGAACATCATTGATGCTCTTTTCTTCACTTTGTACTTTCTCGACGTGTGCTAGAACAGCATAGTAACCTTTTCTTATTAGTTTTTGTGCCTTCAAATTACTAATAAGATGTAGCTTCGTGTTGCCCTTTTCTTCGTACACCATTAAGGGTTTTCCTTTTTCTCGTATAATGCGAATTGCATTTTTGTAACAAACGATCTCTGCTTTCACTTCTTTCAACCAGTCCATACCGATTATCACATCAAAACTCCCTAACTCTACTGGTATCAAGTCAATCTTAAATGTTTCGCTAACTAGTTTAATTTCTCGATTCCGACATATATTATCTGCTGAAATTAATTTACCATTTGCTAATTCGAGTAAAAATTTACTATCCAAAGGCGTAAATGGACAACTTAATTTAGTACAAAAATCTCTACTCATATAGCTTCTATCCGCACCCGAATCAAATAAAACGTAAGAAGATTTATTGTCAATAAGAAACGTACCCGTAACAAGCTCTGGGTCTTCCTGTGCCTCTGCCGCATTAATATTGAAAACTCTTCCACGGCCTTGTCCATTCGTGTTCTCCTGGTTCGAGCAATTTCAAATAATGTGGCCCGGTTTTCCACATTTATAACAAACTACATTGGCATAACTTGCTCCGACACTACTTGCTCCGCCATTACTCGTTCCGACACCATTTGTTCCTTTCGTTCTGTTAACCCCTGGTCCGTAGACCTCACACTTCACCGCGCTATGACCATTTCTTTTACACTTGTTGCAAAATTTGGTGCAGAACCCCGAGTGATACTTTTCACACCTTTGGCATAGTTGCTTCTGATTGTTGTTGTTGTTGCGGTTATTATTGTTGTTGGAATGATTGTTGTAGTTGTTGTTGCTGTTCTTGTTATTGTTGTTGTTGTTGGGCCGTTTGTTGTAGTTGCGATTGATGTTGCGATTGTTGGGAAAGTTGTTGCGATTATTGTTGTAATTGCTATTGTTGTTGTATTGGTGATTCTTATCACCGTTTTCCTCCCATTTTCTTTTGACTTGCTTCACATTGGCCTTTTCAGCAGTCTGTTCTTTAATTCTTTCTTCAATCTGGTTCACTAGTTTGTGAGCCATTCTACATGCCTGTTGTATGGAGGTGGGCTCGTGTGAACTTATATCTTCTTGGATTCTTTCCGGTAATCCTTTCACAAACGCGTCGATCTTCTCTTCCTCATCTTCGAACGCTCCCGGACAGAATAGGCACAATTCTGTGAATCGTCTTTCGTACGTGGAAATATCAAATCCTTGGGTTCGTAACCCTCTAAGTTCTGTCTTGAGCTTATTGACCTCGGTTCTGGGACGGTACTTCTCGTTCATCAAGTGCTTGAATGCTGACCACAATAGTGCGTAAGCATCATCTTGTCCCACTTGCTCTAGATAGGTATTCCACCATGTTAACGCAGAACCTGTGAAGGTATGTGTAGCGTACTTCACTTTGTCCTCTTCAGTACACTTACTTATGGCAAACACCGATTCGACCTTCTCGGTCCACCGGTTCAATCCGATTGGTCCTTCGGTTCCATCAAATTCCAAAGGTTTGCAGGCAGTGAATTCTTTGTAGGTGCATCCTACACGATTTCCTGTACTTCTAGATCCAAGGTTATTGTTGGTATGTAGCGCGGCCTGTACTGCGGCTATGTTTGAAGCAAGAAAGGCACGAAATTCCTCTTCACTCATATTCAAGGTGTGTCGAGTAGTCGGTGCCATTTCCTTCAAAATAGTCAAATGAAACGAGTTAATCATATAGAATATCAAGAGTAGTTAATAGTATTTCGTAGCGTAATATGAACTTATTTATAAAAGCTCTTTCTTCATATTAGCGTTTTATACTCTTTAATTCGGGTAGTACCTACCCGTTAAGTTCATACTTAGTAGCTAACATACCATTTCAACTACTACAATTCTATATGAAAAACTAATTACAAAAAAATATATATCATATTCAAACCTTTATACAATAACTTGCAAACTTACAATACCGCTATTTTACATATAGCATGAAATATAGCACATAAAACTTTGATACAAAGTAGTTGCGAAGATAATTCTAGTTAATAAATAAGGCGTTCAGCAAAGGCAACAAAGACACGTAATTCATACGTCCAGAAACAAGTCATGCATTCTGGTTTTACTAATGCCACTTCCCATCCTTGGTCTTGTGGAACGTAACCGTTGTGACCGATAGTATGACAACGTGTTGTAACATTGTCAAAAGGACGAAGGTTACGTAATGACCAACAGTCTCGTAATAACCTAAACATCTCATTTCTTACCCCAATTACCGACTCCGTCACTTGTGGGAATGTTTTGTTTAATAGTTGTAGCCCGATGTTCTTTTTCTCACTTTGTTGAGAAGCGAACATTACTAACCCGTAAGCATAACATGCTTCTTTATGTTGCATGTTAGCCGCTTTTTCTAAATCATGAAGTCCTATATTCGGATACATTGAGTCAAAATAATTTCTTAACCCGTTGCGTAAAATAGCATTTGGGTTCCCCGCAATATACGCGTCAAAGTAAACACATCGTAACTTATGGATTTCTCAATGTGATATCCCCCATCTTTCAAACGAAAGCCTTTTATAAACCAAGGCATTCTTGGAACGTTCTTCGAATGTCTTACAAACTAATTTTTCCATAAATAGTTGTGCCGAGGAATTCTGACCGACTCTAGACAAGATTTCATCAATCATGTCTCCGGGTAAGTCTTCTAAAATATTGGGTTGTCTATCTATTTTGTGTTTTTATACTGTAAAATAGACAAGAGTTAGATTCATAAAAGATGCTTATTAATACAAGCAATTTTTACATATATCGTAAAGCATAAGCACACTATATTACACCGCACAAATACAACTATCTTATTCCGACTCACTCGTTTCTTCTTTTTCGAACTTGGTTTTTTTTGCTAAGTTTTTTGGGATATATGATGTTCCCCTAATACGAGCCGTCATTTTCCACATTGGTCTAGAAAAACCTGGTGGTTTAGAGGTTCCCGGGTTATTGTTACAACTTAAGAAATACGGGTGTTGACGATACATATAAAGTTCATCGGGGTTGGAATCAGATTTCTCTATTTTTATGCCCTTTCCCTTATTGTTCTCTTTTGCCTTTTTAAATTCAGTTGGGGTAATTTCTATAACATCATCAGAATCCTTGTCGGGATCCGATTCATCGGAGAATTGGTAATCCTCCCAATACTTTGCTTCCTTGGCGGAAACACCATTGACCATAATTAACTTTGGTCGGTTGGTTGAGGATTTTCTTCTACTTAACCGTTTTATTATTTCCCCCACTGGTTCTATTTCTTCTTCCGGTTTCGATTCTTCTTCCAGTTCCGATTCTTCTTCCGGTTCCTCTTCGGGAACTTGTGAATCAGTCCACGAATCATTCCAATTTACATTTGACTCTTCATTATTATTAGGTGAGTCAATGGGACTTGTTCTAGAGGTAGACATCTATCACATAATATCAAACACGTTAAGAGATTAATATATCACATAATATTCACATGTTAAAAATATATAGTTTCCAACAAAATTTGTTAAACAATCATTTTTCAAGTAAACACGGTCGAAGTCCAGACTCACTAATGCATCCTAACAAACTCGATAAGACACACTAATGCAAAATTCTGGTTCTCTAAGACCAACGCTCGGATACCAACTGAAATGTCCCGTTCTTATTGATTAAAAACGTTCCATATTAATTGATTTCGTTGCGAGGTTTTGACCTCTATATGAGATGTTTTTCAAAGACTGCATTCATTTTAAAACAAACCATAACCTTTATTTCATCAATAAAGGTTTAAAAAGCTTTACGTAGATTATCAAATAATGATAATCTAAAATATCCTGTTTACACACGACTATTACATAATGGTTTACAATACAAATATGTTACAACGAAATAAGTTTCTTGAATGCAGTTTTTACACAATATCATACAAGCATGGACTCCAAATCTTGTCCTTATTTAAGTATGCGACAGCGGAAGCTCTTAATATTCACCTGAGAATAAACATGCTTTAAACGTCAACAAAAATGTTGGTGAGTTATAGGTTTAACCTATATATATCAAATTGTAACAATAGACCACAAGATTTCATATTTCAATATACATCCCATACATAGAGATAAAAATCATTCATATGGTGAACACCTGGTAACCGACATTAACAAGATGCATATTTAAGAATATCCCCATCATTCCGGGACACCCTTCAGATATGATATAAATTTCGAAGTACTAAAGCATCCGGTACTTTGGATGGGGTTTGTTAGGCCCAATAGATCTATCTTTAGGATTCGCGTCAATTAGGGTGTATGTTCCCTAATTCTTAGATTACCAGACTTAATAAAAAGGGGCATATTTGATTTCGATAATTCAACCATAGAATGTAGTTTCACGTACTTGTGTCTATTTTGTAAATCATTTATAAAACCTTCATGTATTCTCATCCCAAAAATATTAGATTTTAAAAATGGGACTATAACTCACTTTCACAGATTTTTACTTCGTCGGGAAGTAAGACTTGGCCACTGGTCGATTCACGAACCTATAAAAAATATGTACATATATATCAAAGTATGTTCAAAATATATTTACAACACTTTTAATACATTTTGATGTTTTAAGTTCATTAAGTCAGCTGTCCTCGTTAGTAACCTACAACTAGTTGTCCACAGTTAGATGTACAGAAATAAATCGATATATATTATCTTGAATCAACCCACGACCTAGTGTATACATATCTCGGTATTGATCACAACTCAAACTATATATATTTTGGAATCAACCTCAACCCTGTATAGCTAACTCCAACATTCACATATAGAGTGTCTATGGTTGTTCCGAAATATATATAGATGTGTCGACATGATAGGTCGAAATATTGTATACGTGTCTATGGTATCTCAAGATTACATAATATACAATACAAGTTGATTAATTTATGGTTGGAATAGATTTGTTACCAAATTTCACGTAGCTAAAATGAGTAGTTTTTACCAATTTTGTTTTGCTCGCCATTTCTTCGTTTCTAATCCGTTTTGAGTGATTTAAGCGGCCACGGTTTCGTATTGAACTTAAATTTATGAAACTAAACAGAAAATGTATAGGTTTATAGTCAGAAATATAAGTTACAAGTCATTTTTGAAAGAGGTAGTCATTTCCGTCGAAAGAACGACATCTTGATGACTGTTTTGAAAAACATACTTTCACTTTGAGTTTAACCATGATTTTTGGATATGGTTTCATGTTCATAAGAAAAATCATTTTCCCAGAATTATAGCTTTTAAATCAAAGTTTTTATTAGTTTTTAATTATCCAAACCAAAACAGCCCCCGGTTGTAACTACGACGGCGTAAATCCGGTTTTATGGTGTTTATCGTGTTTTCGGGTTTTAAATCATTAAGTTAGCATATCATATAGATATATATCATGTGTATAGTTGATTTTAAAAATGTAGTTATAAGGATTAACTTTATTTGCGAACAAGTTTAGAATTAACTAAACTATGTTCTAGTGATTACTAGTTTACCACTTCGAATATGATAGCTTTTTATGTATGAATCGAATGATGTTATGAACATCATTACTACCTTAAGTTCCTTGGATAAACCTACTGGAAAAGAGAAAAATGGATCTAGCTTCAACGGATCCTTGGATGGCTCGAAGTTCTTGAAGCAGAATCATGACACGAAAACAAGTTCAAGTAAGATCATCACTTGAAATAAGATCGTTATAGTTATAGAAATTGAACCAAAGTTTGAATATGATTATTACCTTGTATTAGAATGATAACCTACTGTAAGAAACAAAGATTTCTTGAGGTTGGATGATCACCTTACAAGATTGGAAGTGAGCTAGCAAACTTGAAAGTATTCTTGATTTTATGTAACTAGAACTTGTAGAATTTATGAAGAACACTTAGAACTTGAAGATAGAACTTGAGAGAGATCAATTAGATGAATAAAATTGAAGAATGAAAGTGTTTGTAGGTGTTTTTGGTCGTTGGTGTATGGATTAGATATAAAGGATATGTAATTTTGTTTTCATGTAAATAAGTCATGAATGATTACTCATATTTTTGTAATTTTATGAGATATTTGATGCTAGTTGCCAAATGATGGTTCCCACATGTGTTAGGTGACTCACATAGGCTACTAAGAGCTGATAATTGGAGTGTATATACCAATAGTACATACATCTAAAAGCTGTGTATTGTACGAGTACGAATACGGGTGCATACGAGTAGAATTGTTGATGAAACTGAACGAGGATGTAATTGTAAGCATTTTTGTTAAGTAGAAGTATTTTGATAAGTGTCTTGAAGTCTTTTAAAAGTGTATGAATACATATTAAAACACTACATGTATATACATTTTAACTGAGTCGTTAAGTCATCGTTAGTCGTTACATGTAAGTGTTGTTTTGGAACCTTTAGGTTAATGATCTTGTTAAATGTTGTTAACCCAATGTTTATAAAATCAAATGAGATTTTAAATTATTATATTATCATGATAATATGATGTATTAATATCTCTTAATATCATATATATATACATTAAATGTCGTTACAACGATAATCGTTACATATATGTCTCGTTTCAAAATCATTAAGTTAGTAGTCTTGCTTTTACATATGTAGTTCATTGTTAATATACTTAATGATATGTTTAATTATCATAATATCATGTTAACTATATATATATATATATATATATATATATATATATATATATATATATATATATATATATATATATATATCCATATATATGTCATCATATAGTTTTTACAAGTTTTAACGTTCGTGAATCACCGGTCCACTTGGGTGGTCAATTGTCTATATGAAACCTATTTCAATTAATCAAGTCTTAAAAAGTTTGATTACTTAACATGTTGGAAACACTTAATCATGTAAATAACAATTTCATTTAATATATATAAACATGGAAAAGTCTGGGTCACTACAAATTGGGCTTTGTACCATAATTGGGGTTTGGATAAAAGAACGACACTTGTGGAAATTAGACTATGGGCTATTAATGGGTTTTATATTAACTTAATGATACCTCGTTAATTTAATATAAAGGTTATAATTTGACGTATCTATAAATAACCACTTACGCTTAATCGGGTACGGTGGGCGGGATATCTATACATACCAATAATTGTTCATTTTACCGGACACGAAATTGAATTAATAGTTAATGGACTAGTTAAAACAGGGGTGGATTACATTCAAGGGTAATTGGTGTAATTGTTAACAAAGTATTAAAACCTTGGTTTACACGCAGTCGATAACCTGGTGTATTCATTAAACAAAGTAATAAGACCTTGTTACAGTTCGAATCCCCAATTAGTTGGAATATTTGACTTCGGGTGTAAGGATAATTTGACGAAGACTCTCGCACTTTATATTTATGACTGATGGACTATTATGGACAAATCCGTATGGACATATCGAATAATCCAGGACAAAGGACAATTAAGCCATGGTAATAAACTAAAATCAACACGTCGAACATCATGATTACGGAAGTTTAAATAAGCATAATTCCTTTATTTCATATTTCATCGCACTTTTATTTACTGTCATTTTATTTAATTGCACTTTTAATTATCGCACTTTTTAATTATCGCAACTTTTATTTACTGTCATTTTATTTTATCGCACTTTAATTTATCGCACTTTAATTATTGTCATTACTTTATGCTTTAAATTAAGTTATATTTTTTTTTACATTAGGTTTTAACTGCGACTTAAGACATAAAATCGACAAACCGATCATTAAACGGTAAAAACTCCCTTTTATCTTAATATTAATACTTCTTATATTTATATATATATTTATATACAAATTTAGTTTTAAAAATATAGCGTTAAACTTGGCTAGTTCCCTGTGGACGAACCGGACTTACTAAAAACTACACTACTGTACGATTAGGTACACTGCCTATAAGTGTTATAGCAAGGTTTAGGTAAATCCACTCTATAAATAAATAAATAACTTGTGTAAAATTGTATCGTATTTAATAGTAATTTCTTAGTAAAAAATATTATAGTATTTAGTACCCCTTCGCTTTAACATCAAGTATTTTTGGCGCCGCTGCCGGGGACTCCTAAACGCCGAAAGCGCAACGCTATAAAAAAAGATTTTTATTAAGTCGTAATCTATTTCTGTAAAAATATACGTTTTAAATATTAAAAATACAAGAAAAAGAAAAATATATCTATATATTTTAAAGTTTAGTTAAATTAAAAAGTTTATTTTTTTATTTATTGTGAAAAAGTTATAAAAAAAAGAGTAATAAGTTATATTTATATTTTATATATATTAAAAACAAAAAAATTAAAAAAAATAAATTTCTGAACCTTCCCGAATTCGACCTGCACCTCAGCTGAATCTGTATCATCCGCACTCGCGGTACTTTTTGCCAGCTGGGATCCGCACTCGCGGAGGTCTCTGATAGGTCAAACATTGCAGCATTAATTACGAAATTAGGGTTATTTAATTAATTATTATTATTAATTAGGGTTTAATTAAAATATTAATTAGTTTTAGTTAATTAAATTTTTATTTTTAAGTTTTATTTAGTTTTATTAATATATAAATTAATACTTTTATAAAATATAATATAAAAATAATATTTTTATAAAAATTGTATTTTTATAACTTTAAGTTCATTTTTATTTTGTATTTTTTTTATTCGTAATTTTTATTATTATCGTTCGTAATTAGTTTTAAGACTAGTATTTGCCGTAGTTATTTTTATTTTTAGATTCTTAGGATTTGTCGTAAAATCTCTTAAGTGCTTTTTCTTTAGACTAAGATTTAGGTGCTTTAGAATTTTGAGACGCTGTTTATAAATTTTAGTTTTTTTTAAGTTTCGAGGCGCAACTCTGTTTTTATTTTTTGACGCCTTATTTTTCGACCTTTTATTTTTCGACGTTTTTCGACGCACTTTTTTTCTTTCTTATTTCTCGCCGCTCTAGTTTTTAGGACTTAGAATTTTCTCTATTACTTCTCTAAAATTTCTTTAAATTTCAACGAAAAATTATTTTAAGCGGTTAAATTGATAGACATCAAAATTTTCTGCTTCGTAGTAATAGTTGGATTTGTTAGTGGCTGAGTTATGAGCTTCCGATTTAAAGGGTTTTGGCTCCCTGCTACATCTTTTGGCTATTCGAAACGTGGGCAAAAGCAGAAAAGTCTATTAATTGGATAACTTATATAATTTTTCTTTCTTTTTATAACTAATAGGATATTCTGTGAATGCACCGAGCAAAACGTTCACCACCTTTTATACGTTCACTACCTGTAACTCGATCAAGACATCTAGCCAATATTGTCACCGTTGATTTTTCTTTAGAATCATCATCCAGTCGTGTAACGACCCAGAAATTTCCGACCAAATTTAAACCTTAAACTCTATATGTTACCGACACGATAAGCAAAAACCCTAATATTGAGTCTAGAAAGTCTAAAATCTATATCTGGATAATTAGTTACCTTTTTGACCAAGCCTGATGATTCACGAACATTATATGTATTTACAATATATACTTATTTGATAACGTTAACGAAGTATTAGATATGTGGTTTTATTAAAAATAAATACTTAAATAAAACGTTTTCAATTTAAAAATATATACTTATATATATAAATATATATAAATATATATATGTAATTGGTATAATAATAATATTATTACTCCCAACATTAATATCAAGATTAGTGATATTTAAATATATAATCTATAGATACGAATTTGATATATAACATGTAATTAAAAGTTTAATTCTAATTGTTATATTTTTTATCACATTCATTATCAGTATTATTAAAACCATTAAAATAATAAATAAATTACAATATGGAAATTTATATATCTGATTTGTTATGTTATCATTACTATTACTACCAATATAGCTATCATTATAATTATAATTAGTAACAAAAATTATAATTTAGTTATCATTAGTATAATTATGAGATAATAATGTTATCATTATAAATTTATTATTGATATCATTTATTTAGCATTAATTAATAATATTAATATAGGTACAGGTTTATACAAATACATATATGTATATAAAACACAATTATATATATTTATATATTAATATTTATACAAATAAATAGATAGTTATAGTTAAATAAATATATAAAATTCAGGAGATATCGTTTTCTTTTGTATGTCTTTATCATCTGTAGTAAATTGATCCATAAGTCTTCAAATTAGTACCAATCAATAAATCTAATCACAGATACAACCAACTCAATTAGGTATCGTACGCCTTTCCTGTTTTTTTATATTTTTTTTTTATCTGTTTATAATTTGGAACCTATCAATCCAATTTCAATATAAATCAAAGGATGTATTCAGAGGTATTGTTACACTAACCCGACATCATCTCCTCATTTTCAGTTAACAAACTTAATTAGTTTCAATTGTTGAATTTAATTTAAAAAATATATATATAAAGAACAGCTCTTACTCCCTGTTCGCGTTTCATACAAAGCAAGAGCACAAAACCGAAATTGTTTTCAAAAATCTAAAAATGTAGGAGTGATAGGAATATTATGGTTGAACTTTCTGCAAATATTCAACATCTAATTCTTAATATTTATCACGAATTTGAGAATCAAAGTGGTAATTTAAAAAGTCAACAGTTTTGATAAATTGAGAAATCTGAGTTTGTTATGATGTTTAGAGATCAATTGGCGATTTAAAAAGTTTCTATGAACGATTTAAGATGTATTTCATATTGTAAACATAGTCTAAAACGTTTCCAATTTAACAATCGAATTTTTTTTTCCTGTTAGAACAGCGTCGAGCAGCAGCTCCTTGTTCTTCATTTTTTTTTTTTTTTTTCATTACTGATAAACACAAATACTCTATATGGATTGATTATGTTTTGTTTAAAAGTCTTAAATGAGTTATAATTCAAAATTAGGATTAGTTGGGTCGTTTGAGCTGTTGAGGAAGGAGATTATAGAACAGAATAGTCAAGGGTTAAATGCATATGGTTTGGTAACATATAAGAAAATATGGATTGGTCGAGTGGTTTGTGGTGTATTGAGTTTAAACAAGTGATCAAGGGTTCGAGCCAGGATATTGTCATTTTCTTTTTAGAAGCTCTTTTTGAGGTTCGTGAATCTGAGGCCAACCCTATACTTGATCAATGATGTTATATGTATTTTTACTACAAAATACATTAGGTGAGTATATAGTCCCTTTTAAACTCTAAATATTTTGGGATGAGAATACATGCATTTTATGATTTACGTTATGGACACAAGTGATCAAAATAAATTCTATGTTGAGTTGTACCATGGCATATTTCTTTATACTTGGTGGCTATTATTTACATGAGAAATGTAAACGCGAATCCTGTTGATAGATCTATCGGGCCTGACAACCCCAACCGGGCTGGACGACCAGTTTTCAACGGTTGCACAGTACTTCGTTTCTGTATACTACATTTGGTACGGTGTAGCGATTATTTAAGGATATGCTGCGATGATTTAAATGTTAAGTATGGTTACCAAGTGCTCAACTACTTTACATACACTTGCGAGTGTATTATGTTTAATTATATGAAATCTTGTGGTCCATAGTTATAATGCTGTTAGCATCAAACCTATATCTCACCAACTTTATGTTGACATTTTAAAGCATGTTATTCTCAGGTACGAATTAAGTCTTCCGCTGTGCATTTGCTCATATTAAGGACATTACTTGGAGTCGATCGTCGCAATGGAACCAAATGTTGATGACTTCGTCCAGGAGGATTAGGACCGGTCGTTAAAGTTGGTATCAGAGCGTTGGTCTTAGCGAACCAGGCCTTGCATTAGTGTGTCTAACTGGTAGTTGTTAGGATACATTAGTGAGTCTGGACTTTGACCGTGTCTACCTGTCAAAAAGTTTTGCTTATCATTTCTAGTCGGAAACCATCTGCTTATCATCCTTAGGGAATTGCCTGCTTATCATTCTTTAGTCTAGACACGTCTTATTGCATTTAGTGCATCGATAGTGTATAGACAAAAATTCATATCTTAGTGCATCTGTAGACTTGATTGTCATATGCCGTAAGTTCCTCTGTAGGCTATGAAATCTTTAGTATTATAGATATTCTATGAAGTTAGAATATCATCTTATATTCGAAAATCATTTCACATCGAAGATCCTTCTCATTCACCAAATTGCCCTCTAGGCAATGAACCAGAATCACTTACCGGCGAACCTGTTCGAGAAACCATTTTCTCCCTTATCTCTAGAGTATCTCGTCACGATTATATATTATCCCATATTTCGAATCTTGTTCATTCGCTCACTCCAACCGCCAATCATCCCGGTGTACAAGCAGAAGTTAACAAACTACGCGCTCGTGTGACGGCTTTGGAGAATATGGTGCGAATGTTGCAAACACCAGCAGCAGCACCAGCAGCATAATCAGCACCACCATCATCAACGTCAACGGTATCCTTATTATCCCCAAATCACAACCGCGTCGTAAACCTCCACGTCACAAACTATACCTCAAGCATAATCACCATTCTACGTATTGTTCTATCTACATTATTTTCGTTCTACATAACGTTCTACATTGGTTATCCTCACTTTACATAACATTCTACATCAATTATCTCCGTTCGATATGACGATTATGTAATTTCTAAAGTTAGAAATTATGTAATCTGGTATTAACGATAAATCAAATGAGTTTAATACCTTATTGACTCATTAAATCCATAATTGCATCTGAAGAAAATATATATGCAAGTATATTTTCATAAAGATTGTAATTAAAAACTCTTCCGTACAAACTGTTAATGATGAAAATATTTTAACGGGTGGGTAGTACCCGAGGAATATTTAGAATTCACATTAATAAGTTACACTGTACATTCTTCGAATCTGATTCAACGGCCGTTTGCTATCCTACTTACAACCACCGATATACATATCTGTTCACCATAAAATGACCATTTCTGTTCAAATTTCATATTTGGATTTTGACCTATCAGAATCCAACAAGTGGCATAAAGAAGAACACATTGGACAAAATAAAATTTGTTAGAAACAGACGAATTAACTAAATTGAAATATTTTTAGGAATCCACGCTAACTGTTCCTAGCTAACTGTTCCCGGCTAACATTTAATTTATTGCAATTTACATTCTCGCAATTTTATTTCTGCACTTTACATACCGTCGGGACACATGTACAACAATACGTCGGATTAATTCTGAGACAACACGTTGTATAATGGGTCATGATATATATTTATTTTACGCATTTTAAATAACGGGACACGTATGCAAGGTTTCGACTTATCATATTGACCCATCTATATATATATTTTGGAACAACCATAGACACTCTATATGTGAAGGTGGGAGTTGGCTATACAGGGTCGGAGTTGATTCCAAAATATATATATATACTTTGAGTTGTGATCGACACTGAGACCGGTACACGGGTCACGATACGTATTAATAATGTATATTAAATTATATATGAATATATTGAACTGTTGAACTATTGGACCATTGGACAATCGGACTATTAGACTGCTAACTTTTGACAAGTAAATGAATTAAAATATTGATTATAACATATGAAACTAAACAATTCTTCAAGTTTGCCACTTGATTTCATCTTCAACCTCATTTGAACCTCGACAATTACAATCCGCGTTCAAATCTTTTCATAATTTTTGAAAACACCTCGATCGAGAAGTTGAACTCGTCGCACCTCGTCTACGGAAGAAAGATTTATGCATACAGTTATACATCTGAAAAACTCTCGAACCTAAATTCTTAGTTTAACACGTAACCGTGATGAATCCTTTACCATTCATTAGCAAAAACAACCTTATGATTCCTTTTCAAAGTCGCCAATTTTGTCACAGTTCCAGCAAGTTAACCTCGATTTCTCAGCAAGACTAATCTTATTATAACCTCGACATATACGTTATCCTTTCGCCATCATTACCAGGGAACCTTTTATATTTCACAACATCATCAGCAGATGTACCAGCAACTCGTTATCTTTTTGGCGAAATCCGCAATCAGTATTTTGAAAATCTCGTAGAAACTCTCCCAGTTATACCAAAAAAGTCTATCTCTAAGAATTACATATTTCGAATGTGAAGTTTCTGAAAAACACCCTGGACTATGAAGTAGTTCTTGAAATGCTGACGAAGCAACAAAAACCGTAAACGACCTTAATATTCAAAAGTTTACGATGTAGTACAGTATGTTGGAAAAACCCAGAAAAAGAAAAGGGTTGAAACGAGAAAACGGATTGAGCAAAGTATGAAGGAGACCGTGGACAAACTATGAAAATTAAACCCAACTTCAAAGAATTCAAACGATTCAGTGCCTGCTGAAACCGTTAGTAAGAACCCTACTCCTTACTCTAAACCTTTCCAGATGATATTCATCATCATCATCATCATATCTTAGATAGTATAAGATATCTTCATATCTTCTGTTATACATATTCTCCATATTTCTAGACATATTTTCACAACTATCCTTATCTGAAATCATGTATCTCTCCATAATATCTGCGTTACAACATAAAAGAAATTGTGATAGTTTCTAAATTCTGAAATCTTCAAATTTAAAATATGAATGTTTTGAAGTAGTGTTGGGAACTGATACATGAATTAGTATAATATAATGAAACTTGATCAACTTCATTATATTACAGTAAGTCATGTTAAGTTTTTAATGAAATGTGATGATTCACAGTACCGTCATCATGTGTCATGTTACACGGCTCTTACATTCTGTCCAATTCCCAAACGAATTAGGAACATATCGTCTTGATAGTTCTATCTTTTCCAGGGTATTTTGGTAATTTAACAAATCAAAATCGTGCCAATACCCTTTCTTTCTTAGAGCATTAGCTATGTTCGTTTCAAATCTCATACCTACGAATTCTGGACCATTGCTCGCTAGACTCAAGGACGGGAAGAAGAAACGAAGGGACTAAGCCCCAAAATAGAATTTGGGGTATAAATCGCAGCAAAAAGAAGAAAGTATTAACTATGGATAACAATGATTATAGAAAACAGAAACAAGAGCATCAAAGTATAAGGGGAGATATCAAACTCAACAACCACCCAGGATTTACAAACCATGTATATCTATGCCGATAGTAATATAGAGACATGGGAGAACTAGAAACACCATCAACGCAAGAGTATAGTAGAAGTAAATAGACTCTTCTGGTGGTAGATGAAAAAGAAGGATGACAGACGTAAAAATTAAGAGTATATCAAGGATTAGAATGGGATGAAGCATATTAGCTAATGTCTTAAAGTAGGAATTTAGGAGAAAGAGTAGAAGATATGGGATATGGAAATAAGAAAATGAAGGGAGTAGTTTTATAGTGAAATATCCGACAAAGAAACCGAAACAGATTACCACATTAAATCAAAGGAGATCCTGTTTTCTAAATCGCAAAAGAACCAAATCTTATTACGTAAGATTTTCCTTCATTCCATAATTTCAGAAATCAATTCTAAACACGTCATTGGTTAAAACAAGTATATTTTTACTCATCTCACTTTTTGTGATAGTTTCACTCGTGCGCCTCACATAATCGAATCGTTTTATCTAAATCTATCAATAATGATAAAACTTCATTATTACCTCATATTCGTCACGAAAACATTCCTATTGTTATTTATGACAACCTCCACCAAATTTCGAGGACGAAATTTCTTTAACGGGTGGGTACTGTAACGACCCGGAAATTTTCGACCAAATTTAAACCTTAAACTCTATATGTTACCGACACGATAAGCAAAAACCCTAATATTGAGTCTAGAAAGTCTGAAATCTATATCTGGATAATTAGTTACCTTTTTGACCAAGCCTGACGATTCACGAACATTATATGTATTTACAATATATACTTATTTGATAACGTTAACGAAGTATTAGATATGTGGTTTTATTAAAAATAAATACTTAAATAAAACGTTTTCAATTTAAAAATATATACTTATATATATAAATATATATAAATATATATATGTAATTGGTATAATAATAATATTATTACTCCCAACATTAATATCAAGATTAGTGATATTTAAATATATAATCTATAGATACGAATTTGATATATAACATGTAATTAAAAGTTTAATTCTAATTGTTATATTTTTTATCACATTCATTATCAGTATTATTAAAACCATTAAAATAATAAATAAATTAAAATATGGAAATTTATATATCTGATTTGTTATGTTATCATTACTATTACTACCAATATAGCTATCATTATAATTATAATTAGTAACAAAAATTATAATTTAGTTATCATTAGTATAATTATGAGATAATAATGTTATCATTATAAATTTATTATTGATATCATTTATTTAGCATTAATTAATAATATTAATATAGGTACAGGTTTATACAAATACATATATGTATATAAAACACAATTATATATATTTATATATTAATATTTATACAAATAAATAGATAGTTATAGTTAAATAAATATATAAAATTCAGGAGATATCGTTTTCTTTTGTATGTCTTTATCATCTGTAGTAAATTGATCCATAAGTCTTCAAATTAGTACCAATCAATAAATCTAATCACAGATACAACCAACTCAATTAGGTATCGTACGCCTTTCCTATTTTTTTATAATTTTTTTTTATCTGTTTATAATTTGGAACCTATCAATCCAATTTCAATATAAATCAAAGGATGTATTCAGAGGTATTGTTACACTAACCCGACATCATCTCCTCATTTTCAGTTAACAAACTTAATTAGTTTCAATTGTTAAATTTAATTTAAAAAATATATATATAAAGAACAGCTCTTACTCCCTGTTCGCGTTTCATACAAAGCAAGAGCACAAAACCGAAATTGTTTTCAAAAATCTAAAAATGTAGGAGTGATAGGAATATTATGGTTGAACTTTCTGCAAATATTCAACATCTAATTCTTAATATTTATCACGAATTTGAGAATCAAAGTGGTAATTTAAAAAGTCAACAGTTTTGATAAATTGAGAAATCTGGGTTTGTTATGATGTTTAGAGATCAATTGGCGATTTAAAAAGTTTCTATGAACGATTTAAGATGTATTTCATATTGTAAACATAGTCTAAAACGTTTCCAATTTAACAATCGAATTTTTTTTTCCTGTTAGAACAGCGTCGAGCAGCAGCTCCTTGTTCTTCATTTTTTTTTATTATTTATTTTTCATTACTGATAAACACAAATACTCTATATGGATTGATTATGTTTTGTTTAAAAGTCTTAAATGAGTTATAATTCGAAATTAGGATTAGTTGGGTCGTTTGAGCTGTTGAGGAAGGAGATTATAGAACAGAATAGTCAAGGGTTAAATGCATATGGTTTGGTAACATATCAGAAAATATGGATTGGTCGAGTGGTTTGTGGTGTATTGAGTTTAAACAAGTGATCAAGGGTTCGAGCCAGGATATTGTCATTTTCTTTTTAGAAGCTCTTTTTGAGGTTCGTGAATCTGAGGCCAACCCTATACTTGATCAATGATGTTATATGTATTTTTACTACAAAATACATTAGGTGAGTATATAGTCCCTTTTAAACTCTAAATATTTTGGGATGAGAATACATGCATTTTATGATTTACGTTATGGACACAAGTGATCAAAATAAATTCTATGTTGAGTTGTACCATGGCATATTTCTTTATACTTGGTGGCTATTATTTACATGAGAAATGTAAACGCGAATCCTGTTGATAGATCTATCGGGCCTGACAACCCCAACCGGGCTGGACGACCAGTTTTCAACGGTTGCACAGTACTTCGTTTCTGTATACTACATTTGGTACGGTGTAGCGATTATTTAAGGATCTGCTGCGATGATTTAAATGTTAAGTATGGTTACCAAGTGCTCAACTACTTTACATACACTTGCGAGTGTATTATGTTTAATTATATGAAATCTTGTGGTCCATAGTTATAATGCTGTTAGCATCAAACCTATATCTCACCAACTTTATGTTGACATTTTAAAGCATGTTATTCTCAGGTACGAATTAAGTCTTCCGCTGTACATTTGCTCATATTAAGGACATTACTTGGAGTCGATCGTCGCAATGGAACCAAATGTTGATGACTTCGTCCAAGAGGATTAGGACCGGTCGTTAAAAGTCGACCAAGTACTCCAATTCAAATTTCCGATCATCCATTTTTTGAACCCGACCTCACAATTGAGAATCCGGAGGATATTCAGGGACAATTCAGAGATCCTGAACCATTAATTTTTCCTCCGGAACCACCAATCATTCAAGCAGAGATTGTCGAGGAACAAACCATTAAATCAGAATCCTCTAGTGATTCAGAATCAACCATTCCAATCATGGAAAATCTGGAACCTCTAAGTATGGAAGACCGAATGAGAGCTAAACGCACTGGCCAAGGTCATGCAATTACTCAACCAGACATTAATGCGCCAGATTATGAAATCAAAGGACAAATCCTACACATGGTAACTAATCAATGCCAATTTAGTGGTACACCGAAGGAAGATCCAAATGAACATCTTCGAACCTTTAATAGGATCTGTACTCTATTCAAAATCCGAGAAGTGGAGGATGAACAAATCTATCTCATGTTATTTCCATGGACTTTAAAGGGAGAAGCCAAAGAGTGGTTATAATCGTTACCTGAAGGGGCGATTGATACATGGGATGTTTTAGTTGAAAATTTTCTTAAACAATTCTTTCCGGCATCTAAAGCCGTAAGACTTCAAGGAGAAATTGTTACGTTCACATAAAAGCCAAATGAAACTCTATATGAGGCGTGGACAAGATTTGGAAAGTTATTAAGAGGATGTCCGCAACATGGTTTAGACACTTATCAAATAGTACAAATATTCTACCAAGGATGCGACATCTCTACACGAAAAGACATCGATATAGCAGCTGGTGGTTCCATTATGAAGAAAACTACAACTAAAGCTTACAAAATTATTGATAACACTGCTTCCCACTCACATGAGTGGCACCAAGAAAAAGATATCATTAGATCATCTAAAGCAGCTAGAGCCGATTCTAGCCATGAATTTGATTCCATTTCTGCAAAGATAGATGCTGTCGAGAGACGAATGGAAAAGATGACTAAAGATATTCACTCAATAAGAATTAGTGGTGAGCAGTGTGGAGGACCACATTTGACAAAAGATTGTCTCGGTATTGAACAAACAATGGATCAAAGAGAGAATGTTTCATACATGAACCAAAGGCATGGAAATAATTATCAGAATAATTATCAACTGCCAAGACCAATTTACAATCAAAACCAGAATTATAACCGAAATGTTCAATACAACAACCAACAAGGTCCTAGCAATCAACAAGTATCCAATAATACTTACAACCAGCAAAGACCTATTTTTCAAAATAAACCACCACAAACCGATGATAAAAAGCCAAATTTAGAAGATATGATGTCGAAGCTAGTTGAATCTCAAACGCAGTTTTTCACATCTCAGAAACAAACCAATGAACAAAATGCTCAAGCATTTAGAAATCAACAAGCTTCTATTCAAAATCTGGAACAAGAAGTGAGCAACCTAGCAAGGTTGATAGGTGAAAGAAAACGGGAAGTCTACCTAGCGATACAAATGCTAACCCCCGGAATGAAACAGCTAAAGCCATTACCACAAGAAGTGGTATTACACTTAAACCACCTGAAATACCTGTAATTTCTGATGACTCTATTCCTACTCCACAAGAACCACAATCTGAGCAAGATAAGGAAAAAGAACCGGTAGTTGAAAAGGTTAATGAAGATGACACAGTTAAGGCAAAATCTTATGTTAAACCATACCAACCACCACTTCCTTACCTGGGTAAAATGAGAAAAGAAAGACTTGAAGCCGAGCAATCTAAATTCTTGGATATATTTAAACAAATAAATGTCAATATTCCTTTCATTGATGTAATTTCAGGAATGTCAAGATATGCTAAATTCTTGAAAGATCTAATCACAAATCGAAAGAAAATGGAAGAACTCTCGGCTGTTACTATGAATGCTAATTGTTCTGCAGTGCTGTTGAATAAGATACCAGAAAAACTCTCTGATCCAGGAAGTTTCACAATTCCATGTTTTCTGGGTAGTCTTAGTTCAATAGAAGCATTGGCAGATTTAGGTGCTAGTATAAATTTAATGCCATATTCATTATACACTAAACTAGACCTTGGAGAATTGAAACCAACAAGAATAAGTATACAACTAGCCGATCGATCAGTAAAATATCCTAGAGGGATAATGGAAAACATGCTAGTTAAAGTTGGTACTTTAGTATTTCCAGTAGATTTTGTTATTTTGGACATGGAAGAAGATTCTTGAGTTCCTCTCATATTAGGAAGACCATTCTTAAACACGGCCAAAGCAATAATAGACGTGTTCGGTAAGAAACTGACCCTAAGTATAGAGGACGAGAGTGTTACCTTTTCAGTTGATAGAGCCATGCAACAACCGCAATCTGCAGATGATACATGTTATTATATTCAAACTATAGATTCACATGCAGAATTGTTAGAAGAATTTCCAGAATTACAAGGAACAGGAGAATGTTCTTTAGGAGAAGGAACTGAACCAATTGATAAAACTGAAATGTTAGCCGCACTTATGGCAAATGGATATGAACCAACAACAGAAGAAATTCAAATGCTAAAAGAAGAAGACAAATATCGATACAAATCATCGATAGAAGAACCACCGACATTAGAATTAAAGTCACTTCCAAACCATTTAGAATATGCTTATTTACATGGTGAATCTGAATTACCTGTAATAACATCGTCTTCTCTTACTGAAAATGAAAAATCTCAACTCATTGCTGTGTTAAAAGCTCATAAACCAGCTATTGCATGGAAGATTTATGACATTAAAGGAATAAGTCCTTCGTATTGCACACATAAAATCCTTATGGAAGAAGGTCATAAAACATATGTGCAACGCCAACAAAGACTAAATCCTAATATGCAAGATGTTGTTAAGAAAGAAATTATTAAACTGCTTGATGCAGGTTTAATTTATCCAATCTCTGATAGTCCATGGGTAAGTCCAGTTCAATGTGTACCTAAGAAGGGTGGCATGACTGTCATCACAAATGAAAAAAATGAGCTTATTCCTACTAGAACTGTAACAGGATGGCGTGTTTGTATTGATTATAGAAAATTAAATGACGCCACCAGAAAAGATCACTTTCCCTTACCTTTCATTGATCAAATGTTGGAAAAATTAGCCGGAAATAGTTACTATTGTTTTCTTGCCGGTTTCTCCGAATACTTTCAAATTCCAATAGCACCCGAGGACTAAGAGAAAACCACATTCACGTGCCCTTATGGTACTTTTGCTTACAAACGCATGCCATTTAGACTTTGCAACGCCCCTGCAACCTTTCAAAGGTGCATGATGGCGATTTTTCACGACATGATAGAAGAATGCATGGAAGTTTTCATGGATGACTTTTCAGTCTTCGGTGATACATTTGAATCATGTCTAGTTAATCTTGAACGAATGCTTATTAGATGCGAGCAATCAAATCTAGTTATTAATTGGGAGAAATGCCATTTCATGGTTAAAGAAGGCATCGTTCTTGGTCATAAAATTTCAAAGGAAGGAATTGAAGTGGACAGAGCTAAAGTAGATGTAATTGCTAAACTACCACATCCCACCAATGTTAGAGGAGATATGAGTTTTTTAGGGCATGCCGGTTTTTACCGACGTTTCATAAAAGATTTTTCTAAAATTGCCACTCCTATGAATAAACTCCTAGAAAAGGATGCTCCATTCATCTTTTCAGATGAATGCATCAAATCTTTTAATATTCTTAAAGAAAAACTCACTAATGCGCCGATCATGATAACTCCAAATTGGAATCTACCGTTTGAACTTATGTGCGATGCAAGTGATTTTGCAATGGGAGCCGTTTTAGGACAAAGGATTGAAAAATAATTTCAACCTATTTATTACGCTAGTAAGACATTACAAGGAGCACAAACGAATTATACAACTACTGAAAAAGAACTCCTTGCTATTGTCTTTGCTTTTGATAAATTTTGATCATATCTCGTTCTAGCTAAAACGGTGGTCTAAACCTACCATTCTGCTCTTAGATACTTATTTTCGAAACAAGATGCTAAACCACGATTAATCCATTGGATCTTACTCTTACAAGAGTTCGATATTGAAATCCGAGATAAAAAGGGAGCAGAAAATCTCGCCGCTGATCATCTTTCTCGTCTTGAAAATCTTGAATTAGAAGTTCTAAATGAATCGGTCATACAAGATAACTTTCCTGATGAATATCTTTTGAAGATAGATTATAATGAAATTCCATGGTTTGCAGACTATGCAAATTACTTAGTATGTGGATTCCTTGAAAAAGGGTTGTCGTACCAAAAACGAAAGAAATTCTTTAGTGATATAAAACACTATTTCTGGGAAGATCCACATTTGTTTAAAAGTTGTCCCGATGGAATAATACGCCGATGCGTATTCGGAGATGAAACTAGTCAAATCTTAAACCATTGTCACACAGGACCAACAGGAGGTCATTATGGGCCTCAACTCACAGCAAGAAAAGTTTACGATGCTGGATTCTATTAGCCTACAATTTTCAAAGACGCATACCTTCTTTGCAAATCCTGTGATGCTTGTCAAAGGGCCGGAAAAATAAGTCAACGTGATGAAATGCCACAAAATGTCATTCAAGTATGTGAAGTATTTGACATTTGGGGTATTGACTTTATGGGTCCATTTCCAAAATCTCATAATAATCTCTACATTCTCGTTGCCATTGATTATGTATCTAAATGGGCGGAAGCACAGGCTCTCCCAACTAACGATGCACGAGTTGTAGTCAACTTTTTAAAACGTCTTTTTGCAAGGTTTGGAACACCGAAAGCTTTAATAAGTGATCGAAGTACTCATTTCTATAATAATCAACTTGAAAAAGTTCTCAAAAGATATGGAGTAACTCATAAAATCTCAACTGCTTATCATCCACAAACAAGTGGACAAGTTGAAAATACCAACCGAGCTTTAAAACGTATTCTAGAGAAAACCGTAGGATCAAATCCGAAGGAATGGTCCATGAAATTGGAGGATGCACTCTGGGCTTTTAGAACAGCCTACAAAACTCCAATTGGAACCACACCTTTTAAACTCGTTTATGGAAAAGCATGTCATCTTCCAGTAGAAATTGAACACAAAGCATTTTGGGCTTTGAAGACATGTAATCTTGATTTACATGAAGCCGGACATCTACGATTAAGTCAACTAAACGAATTAGAAGAATTAAGACTTGAGGCATATGAAAATTCCTTAATCTATAAGGAAAGAACGAAGAAATGGCATGATAAAAGAATCAGAAGTTCAAAAGAATTTAAGAAAGGAGATAAAGTTCTTTTTTTCAATTCACGATTCAAGCTATTTCCTGGAAAATTGAAATCAAGATGGTCTGGACCATTTATAGTCAAAAGAGTTTTCCCATACGGAACAATAGAGTTAATAAATTTAAATGGGATTGAATTTAAAGTTAATGGTCACAGAGTTAAACATTACATACATGGTCCGATGGAAGTTGACAATGAAGTCAATCATAATTTCACCACCCAAGAAAACCTTCAAAATGAAAACATAAATATGTTATCAACAACATATGAAAAATCAAAATTGAAAAATGGGGAGGATTCAAATTGGAGTGATGAAGAAGAATTTCTATACAAACCTCCCATTCCGAGAAATGAAGAAAAAGAAGTTCAAATAGAAGTGAAAGAACCAAGAAAAGAACACCCGAAAAAGGTTAACAAACCAACTCGACTTACTAAAGTAGGAGACCCGGGTGAATTTATCATTTCTTGCTTGCTTAATGATGGTGCTATATATAATGGACTCTCAGATTTAGGAGCAAGTGCAAATATTATGCCTCTTTCCTTATACAAAAGATTAGGTATGGGTAAATTAAAACCAGCCAAAATAGGTGTTCAATCATTTGACCTAACCATTAAACACCCGATTGGAATAGCAAATAATTTACTTGTTAAAGTGAGAAGTTTGACCTTTGTTGCAAACTTCATATTTATTAATATGGAGGAAAACCTTGATATTCCTCTAATTTTAGGTCGCCCATTTTTAGCAACCACCGAAGCATTCATTGATGTAAGAGAATGTAGAATGACACTTAGGGATGGTGATAAATCGGTCACCTTTGTGAACCGAAAGTTTAGATCTCCACCAACCAAAACTGTTAAACCAATAAAAATGCCTAAGTGTGGGGAAGATGAAGAAACACTTAATGATGATCCGATAATAAAGACCCCTATTGATGATCCGAAATTAGATGAACCCATTTTTAACAGTTCAACGAAGAAACTTTATAAACGGATTCACGATGCTAGGATTAAGGGAAACTTTAAGTTATGTAACCGATTAGTATCCAATTTATCGCCAAAAGAAAAGGCGATGTTAGTTGAATTTGTGAAAGTTATGGAGGAAATAAAAAAATGGATTGAAGCAAAAGTCAGAGATATACAAGTTGTTGATGATCCAATTGAAAATAACGTTAATCACAATTTCAACACCACATCTAACTAAGTGTGGGGAGATTCAAATATTTTAAGGGTAATATGTATTTATGTTAGAGTTAGATTTTCTGTTTTCGTGTAGTTCTAGAAAATGGAATCCATATGGTCTTTCCCTAACAGACCCTAAATAACTAGTCTTCTCCCCCCATTCTGAATTTTTATTTTTATTTTAGGTTTTACGAGATGAAGAATTCCTTTGATCTGAACCATGGTCTAATGCTACACGCTATGATTACTAAACGTAATAATGACACACTTCCGAGTGAACTGGTATCATTCATAAGAGGCAAAATGGACGGAGTAAGAAAAGAGCTCAGAAAAGATCATCATAAGATACATTTTGGTAAAGGAAAATCAAAATCCGCAACAAAAAGAAGAGCACGACACCTAAAAAGATGTTATAAATGCGGAAAATGGTCACATGAAGGTAAATGTTCAAACAATCAAACATATTCAAATACCGAATTTGTTACTCTATGCAGAGAATGACCGTTTATATGTTTAGAAGAAAAAATATTGAAGAATCGAGGTTACGCTTATGTAGCTATGGAGAACCAAATCACACGACTCTCTTATGAGTCGGCTAAAGCAGGTCTCTGAGAATTCTATCTCACATGTAAGTATTTATATTTTTTATTTTTTATTTCTTTTAACCTTTTGATAATAAACACTGAATCGTTCGCTATAAAATATTAAATTGGTATTCAAATAAAATTAGGTATGCGTAACCAAAATTATTGATATCATACAAAAATTTATTACATCACTGCGAAATTTACCGTTTATTCTTAAGGTATAAATATCTTTAATCAATCAACCCAAAATATTTCAAAAATTCGTCAGGAGTAAAACTAGGTTATGGAACCGAAATTACTTTACCGAAAAGAGGGGCGTATATTTTTGATAATATTTTATTGATTAAAGTGGAAAAAAAAACCAAAAAGATTTTTAATTTTTATTTTTACTTTGTTTTTAAAATTAATATTAAATTTTTATTGAAAATTTCTAAAACCAATATATTTAAGTTTGTAAATATTTTAAATATAAGTTTGCAAAATTAATGTATAAAAATATCAATGATATTTATATGAATTTTTAGTTTTATGCGTTTTAAATTTAAGTTTGGAGTGAATTTAAAAACAAAAATTTACTTTATTTCACTAAGTTAAAAATATGATTTTTAAAATTCGTCGTGAGTTGAAAACTAGGTCGTTGAACCGAAATTGCTTTACCCGAGGGCGGGACGAGAACTTTTATTATCATTATTTTTAATCTTATTGAATTAAAGTATGCCAAAAACATTAAAAAAATCCAAAAATCTTTGCTTTTAAAACGACGCTTAAAAAGTAACAAATTTTAAAACTTTATTGAGGGACGGACTATGACACTGATCTGAAACGCCCTCATTCTTAAAAGAAACAAATTTTTAAAAAATTTATTAATTTATGTTTTATTAGTTAAAGGTTTTTTATAAATAAAAAAAAAACCGCACTCGCGGTACTTTAAAGGGTCCCACATCCGCACTCGCGGAGGTAGCAAAACCCAGATGAGGATAACTGGTCGAACAGACCAGTTTGCACACACCCACACCCCATTTTCTGCGAAAAAACCCACAAAAACACTTTCAAATTCGAAATTTTTCACCATTAATCATCAAATTTTTTACTAAAATCATGTTGAGAAGGATCCTACTAAGAAGTTACTCAAGGAGATCAGAAATTTCTACATCTAAACACTCTTTAATTCGGATTTCTAGTGTTCTTGAATAAATTTATACCTAATTTGATTTTGATGATTTCTAGTTTAATTATGCTTAAATTGTTTGTGTATTATGCTTGTATAACCTAGATTGATGCTATTTAACATGATTAGAAGCCTTAAACTTCAAATTTTGAGTAATCTAGGGTTTGTGTTCTTGAGCAAAATTGGGGCTTTTTGATATAAACGGGTTATGGCCGAATTTTGTTGTTAGTTTATACTAAATTGAGTAGTGTAACATGTTTAGGTTGCTAAATGATCAAAACTTTGATCCTAAACATGATTTTCAAGTATTAAAGTGGACTTTTTGAATAAAAAATTGCATGAACTCAATTTAATTGTTATGAATGCCATTTGGAACTTGTTTAATTGTTAGTAATGATTATTTTGACATGTTATTTGAGATCAAAGTTAAAGAACCTTGTATACATTTTCATATATGTATATTTGTAAAAGTGTAGAATTGTTAATATTTTGAAAATGCATATAAAGTTTAATATTGATTAAACATGTCATTATAATTGTTTTGATTTATGATTTTGCTAACACTAATGCATATTTAGATGTACAAAAATTATGTTTGATATGTTTTGCAGACTGAAATGGATGAATCATCCCAGGCTCACAATGCTCCTCCTGAGAATGCAGAAGAACAGGAGATTAACGACCAATATAGACAAAATCTACCGCATCAATTCATTTCATATTCAAATATAGAGTTGGCAGATTTACATCCTAATTTAAGGTTTGACCGACATTGGATAGATTATCCAAAATACCAGAGGAACTTGCACACCCTTCAGTCTAATGTTGTTAAAGTACCCAGAGTAATAGATTGGGAACCGTTAGAAACAGTGGGATTGGCCGGTCTAATCAGAGAATTACTTACACAAAGGTATGGTAATTCTACTTTTACTGATTGGGAACATTTGTTTAATATACGTAGGCGTGTATATAGAGAATGGTGTGTGGAATTATTATGTAGTGTTGAAATAATTGATCGGGTAGCTACCTTAACCGATCGTAGTTTTATAAGATTTTTATTAGGAGGTGTGATGCGCCATATGTCTCTACTAGACATGGCTCAGGCTTTGTGTATATATACGTATGAGAAACTAGCATCTACTGATTGTCAAAGGTTGATAGTTAATGGTAGGAGGGTAGATGAAAATTTTGACATGAATGGAATATGGAGTAGAATGACTAGGCATAACCGATTTCGTGGGGGGAATAACTCTTATACTGATATTGATAGAGCTGAGCTAAGAGTAATCCATAGGTTCTTAGCAAATTCGATTACACAGCGAGGTAAGAACAGAGAGAAAGTAAATGAAAATGATTTATTTTATCTCATGTGTATTCGAGACCCACAGAGCGCTGTGAGTATACCTTATTGTGTGGGTTATTATTTATCAGCTATAGTTAAGAGTATACTACCTAATGGTATAATAGGAGGTGGTATCTTTGTTACTTTAATTGCTGAGTATCTCGGTGTCGATAGAAGTCGGGGGGGGGGGGGGGGGGGGGGGATTAATAATTGCAGCACCAGAACTCCGTGATCCAATTAGTTTGAAAGTATATCATGGTGCTAAGGTTTTAAAGAAACGACATAATGCTGCAGCACCAAATGACAGAAATGCAACTTTTTATGGCTCATCATGAGTATGAAATGGCTAGACAACGAGCATTTCAAGATTGGCAGTATCATCAAAACCAAATCATAAGTCATCGTGCACACATAAATGCAAACTACATTGCTACTACAATGCCCGTATTTCCTCCCTGGACTATACAGACCCGACCACCGTACCCTACATATGACCCAGCTCAAGCATTCTACAGCACATACGGCTATGAATGAGATCCCTACTGGCACCATCCTCATCAACCCTGATTTTCTTTTATGCTTATTTTTATTTATTTGGTAACTTGTAATTTTATACTTTTAATATTTCTTTTGATACTGTAATAGTTTTTATAATTTTCTAACTTTTATTATTAGATCTTAATAATTTTTAAATGTGAGGTGATATACCCAACTTCAAAAATATGTTTATATATGTTTGTAGTTTATCTCATGTACAAAACAGGGTAAAACAGCGCATTTTCAAAGACTGGCATTAAGTTCAGCAAAAGCAACTAATTTTGACGACAAGATGCTAAATATATGTGAAATAACAACTGCAGAAATGAACAAATGATGTGCACCATTTATCATTCAACAAACAAATGCCAATATGTTTGGAAACTTTGGTAAAATTTAATCATTTTTCTACACTAATCACCCTCAATAATTTAAATTGTACTGATTTCTTGCAAATGAGGGAATTGCAAGATCTTAAGTGTGGAAAGGGGTTAAATTCTTTCGGATTTTTAAAAATTTTGACTTATACACTTGGTTACCATTAAAAATACTAGTAATGCAGTAGTTGTATTAGAATCTAGTGCTCTCTGATAATAAAGAACAGCCCTAGTCTTATATACTGACTATCCAATTCTAGTAAAAATTTTCAAAAGTTTCAATTAAATGAACTCAAAATCATGTTTATACATATTTATGAACGATAAAACTAGGTGTTAAAACCGAAATTATTGTTACCTCGGAAAGGACATAAATTGAGAAACAACTCAAAAAGTTAGAATTCATTTAAAGTGGAATAGAGGACAATAAAAAGGCAAAGAAAGGAAAATAAAAGCCAAGTGTGGGAAAAATTTACCAAGTTATTTAGAACATATGTCACATATTTTTGTACAAATAATTGAAGATACTTTTGTTTTGGACAAAATTAACCGTTTTACCCGGTAAATTGTAGTATATTTGAAAGAAAGATGGATCTACACGATGAATCAATTCCATCATTAAAAGGAAGTAAAGTCTTACGAAAAAGACACGCGCTTCCTGATTTAGGTCAGGAAGTTGTCGTCCAGACCAGTTGTAGGTTGACGAAAAATCTAGAAAAGTCATCTCTAAAATCAGAAGGAAATCCACGGACCTCAGCATCAAACAGGGTCGCCAAGTGGTCAGACTTATCCTAACCATGAGAGGATCTGTCTCGTACAATGGGGAGGGCGCCGTGCAAATTAGCTTGATAAGACTAATGAATCAGACCCCCAGAAAGGATAATCTCCTTAAAGATTAAAAATCAGCTTTTAAGCCTGATATTACTCAATCCTTGAGATTGACCTTAAAGATTGAGAATTATAAACTCATGGAATTCGATGATATCTAAACTCGAGCTTGAACGAGAAAATATTTTGATCAAATTAAAATCGATTTGTTTTCTGAAAATCCATTTTCAATACGTTCATTACCATTGAACGTAAAATCCTAGGAATTCACCTGGAATTCATTAGGTCACCTGAACCAAATCGGGTGTCAACCGTAAGAACGGTGGTTGCATAGCATGGTCAAAGACAGGACCTTGTGCCAGACCGAAAAACTATAGGGTGATCTTTACTATTGCTCCTACAAAGGATAGTAATTGCATCCGACACATTATATACCATATTCAAAAGCATGTCACGGGACATTACCTTAACAGTTGCTTGTTCAACGCTTTCCTTTACAACCGGACGGTAGTTTACCGAAAGGTAATATACGGAGCAAGTAAACTGGACGTGTTGCTTTCCCAATACAATGTTAGCCAGTGGGTAACACAAAACCATAAGTTTTGAGCTAAAATTTTCAAATCTGAAACCCGTAAAACCCACAAAAATATTTTGCAAACACCGGTGAAGGGTTATTCCGGAAAACTTATCTAGGGTAAAAGCTAGATTAAATTTTCAAAAGATCAAATGTTTTCATAAAGATCCAATTTCCTAACGGATCTAAATTTTCATAGTCATGTGGGACTGTAAACCACAACGTTACTATCATTGTTCATACCGCCGTATAGAAATCACTGATGTACAAAGTGTGAAGAATAAAGAAGTGATTCTAGTATTTTTATTTCAAGACTATATTGCTTGAGGACAAGCAACGCTCAAGTGTGGGAATATTTGATAATGCTAAAAACGAACATATATTTCATAGCATTATCCCTCAAGAAAGACAAGCTTTTAGTTGCAATTGTTCTATTTACAAGTGATATTCGTTTAAATAATAAAAGGTGAAGACAAAAGACAGATTCGACGATTTGAAGATGCAAACGACCAAAAAGCTACAAAGTACAAAGTACAATCAAAGTGGTTCAAATTATTGATGAGAAACGTCTCAAAATTACAAGAGTACAAGACGCAAAACGCGAAGTACAAGATATTAAATAGTACGCAAGGACGTTCGAAAATCCGGAACCGAGACATGAACCAACTTTTAGTGCGCGACGCAACGGACCAAAAATTACAAGTCAACTATGCATAAGAATAAAATATAATATATAATTAATTATATATATTATTATATAATATAATTTTACGCAGCCCACGTTTTGGATCTTTTATGTGAGCTGTATTTCAGACCTCCGCACTCGTGGAGCTATGAGGAAGAAAACCTCCGCACTCGCGGATCTGCACAGTAAAATGTGGGCCTATAAAAGGCATCGAATTCTGCACGAAAAAACACATCTTTTTCTCTTCTCTATCTCTCAACGTAATATATATATATATATATATATATATATATATATATATATATATATATATATATATATATATATATATATATATATATATATATATTAATTTTAATTTTAATTTTAATAATAATAAGGGTATGTTAGCGAATGTTGTAAGTGTGTAAGTCAAAATTCTGTCAGTGTAACGCTACGCTATTATTAATCATTGTAAGTTATGTTCAACCTTTTTAAATTAATGTCTCGTAGCTAAGTTATTATTATGCTTATTTAATGCCGAAGTAATCGTGATGTTGGGCTAAATATTCAAATTGGGTAATTGGGCTTTGTACCATAATTGGGGTTTGGATAAAAGAACGACACTTGTGGAAATTAGACTATGGGGCTATTAATGGGTTTTATATTAACTTAACGATACCTCGTTAATTTAATATAAAGGTTATAATTTGACGTATCTATAAATAACCACTTACGCTTAATTGGGTACGGTGGGCGGGATATCTATAAATACCAATAATTGTTCATTTTACCAGACACAGGATTGGATTAATAGTTAATGGACTAGTTAAAACAGGGGTAGATTACATTCAAGGGTAATTGGTGTAATTGTTAACAAAGTATTAAAACCTTGGTTTACACGCAGTCGATAACCTGGTGTATTCATTAAACAAAGTAATAAGACCTTGTTACAGTTCGAATCCCCAATTAGTTGAAATATTTGACTTCGGGTGTAAGGATAATTTGACGAAGACTCTCGCACTTTATATTTATGACTGATGGACTATTATGGACAAATCCGTATGGACATATCGAATAATCCAGGACAAAGGACAATTAACCCATGGTAATAAACTAAAATCAACACGTCGAACATCATGATTACGGAAGTTTAAATAAGCATAATTCCTTTATTTCATATTTCATCGCACTTTTATTTACTGTCATTTTATTTAATTGCACTTTTAATTATCGCACTTTTTAATTATCGCAACTTTTATTTACTGTCATTTTATTTTATCGCACTTTAATTTATCGCACTTTAATTATTGTCATTTACTTTATGCTTTAAATTAAGTTATATTTATTTTTTTACATTAGGTTTTAACTGCGACTTAAGACATAAAATCGACAAATCGGTCACTAAACGGTAAAAACCCCCTTTTATAATAATATTAATACTTCTTATATTTATATATATATTTATATACAAATTTAGTTTTCAAAATATAGCGTTAAACTTGGCTAGTTCCCTGTGGACGAACCGGACTTACTAAAAACTACACTACTGTACGATTAGGTACACTGCCTATAAGTGTTGTAGCAAGGTTTAGGTATATCCACTCTATAAATAAATAAATAACTTGTGTAAAATTATATCGTATTTAATAGTAATTTCCTAGTAAAAATATTATAGTATTTAGTACCCCTTCGCTTTAACATCAGCTAGCGCGACTAGCCCGGATGGCGTTGTCAAACTCGATAGATCTATCAATAGGATTCGCGCCTACGATACAGAGACCAATAGATTACGTTACCAAGCTAGGGGAATATTTGTGATTCTAACCCACGTAGAATTTAGTTTAGTACTTGTATCTTTTTTGTAAAACAGGTATAAAACATTGCATGTATTCTCAGCCCAAAAATAAATATAAAAAGGGAACTATGAAAACTCACGATACTGTATGATATCTCGTAGTAATTACGAGTATGATGGCACTGAACAAGTGCAGAGTTGTCCTCGGATTCACGAACCTATATCAAGTATATATATTAACACATATACTTGTAATCGAATAAGTTTATATATATTATTTCACTTGTTATATATATATATATATATATATTCTATGTATAAGTATTTGTTTGATAAAATGATTTTAATAATGATAACGAATAAAGAGTTGTATTATTTTGTAATAACAATAATAATACTAGTAGTAAAAATGATAATAATCATAATAAGGTTTTAAAAATAATAATAATAATAATAATAATAATAATAATAATAATAATAATAATAATAATAATAATAATAATAATAATAATAATATAGTTTTGATGATAGCAAAAATGTTAATTTTGTAAAAATGATAATAACGATAAAAATAAAAATAACCATACTCATTCAAACTCAATTACATATTCTGATTTTGAAATCGTAGAGTTCAATTCGAGATATAATCGGTATCATCCCTCTTAGATTCCTAAATCTTTCAAAGCTATACTTTGGCTTCAAAACTGTGTTAGAACATCTTATGTATATTAACGATTACAATCTGCGTTCAAACCCTCCGAAATTCCCGAAGACACTTCAAATAATGAACAATCGAGATGATGATCCAACCACATGCTACCCACAGTTATGTACCTGAAAAACTCTTGAAATCAAAGTCATGGTTTAACACGTATCCGTGTCAGACCCTTTGACATTTATTAGCTAAAATGACTTTTCGATTCCTTTTCAATGTAGCCAGTTTTGTCAAGGCTCCAGCAAGTCAACTTCGACTTTTCAGTGGAAATAGTCTTATTATAACCTCGATAGATACGTTGCCCTTTCGCCATCGTTACTGGGGAACCTTTCATATTCTACCACATTAGCAGTAAAGTTACCAACAACTTCATTACTCAATGGCTTAGGTTTCTCCGAAAAACCATTATATTTGTTCGTTAATACCAGACCGTATACTCACCCGCATCTTGTAACAAAAACTGACGTACCAATTACCAGGAATTAGCAATCAGTATTTTGAATTCTGTAGCTTTTCTACGCCATTAGTTATATATATATATATATATATATATATATATATATATATATATATATATATATATATATATATATATATATATACATACATACATATAACGTCTGCCTCCAAGACTTATATACTGCGAATGTGAAGTTTCTGAAAAACACCCTGAACTGCGAACTAGTTCTCGAAATGCTGATGAAGCAGCAAAAACTATAAATGACCTTAACAGTAAAAAGTTTGATGATAATGAATAGTGTGCTGGCAAAGTGCAGAAAAAGAGAAGTTTTGGAACTGGAAAACGGATTGAGCAAAGTATGAAGGAGGCTGTGGACAAATCACAAAGACTGAACCTGCCTTCAAAGGCTGTAGATAAAAGAAACTATTTTTGTTTCTAAAAATTTGAAACATTCGAGTTTAAAATAGGGATACTTTTGAAGTAGTGTTAGGAGCTGAAGCATGAATTAGTATAATATAATGACACTTGATCAACGTGATTATATTACAGTAATTCATGCTGAGTTTCTAAATGGAACGTGATAATTCACATATCATAACGTCATCATGTGTCATGTTACACAACTTTTGTATTCTATTTAACCTCTAAAATATCAAGAAAATATTTTCTTGAAGATTCGGGCTTTTCCAGGATATTCTGGTAATTTGACAAAACAAGATTGTGCCATTACCATTTCCTTCTTAGAACATTAACAATGTTCATTCCGAAATTTATATCTGCAAAATTATGGACCATTATAAGTGGTACTTACTCGCAAGAAGAAGAAACGAAAGGACAAAGCTCCGAAATAGAAATTGGGGTAGAAATCGCAGCAAATAAAAAAAAGCATTAACTGGAGATGACAATGATTATGGGAGACAGAAGCAGGGACATCGAAATATAAGAAAAGATATAAAACCCAACAACCACCCAGAAATTATAAACCGTATATATCAATACATATAGCAATATAAAGACACGGAAGAACTAAAAACACTATAAAACCAAGTGTATAGTAGAAGTAAATAGATTCTTCTGGTGGTAGATAAAAAAGAAGAATGACCGATATGAAGATTAGGAATATATCAAGAAGCAGAACTGGATGGAGCATATTGATGAATGCTTTAAAGTATGAGTTAGAAATAATGGAAGGTGTAAGTTAAAAGGAAACGATGGAGGTGGATTTATAGTAAAATATCCGACAAAGAAATCAAAACAGATGATCACATTTAAAGCAGATCCTAATTCCCTTGATTATCGAAGAATCAAATCCTATTACCGAGATTTTCTCCAAATCTCTTGAACTTGGAAATCAATCCTATCTACATCAAAAGATATGACGAATCTATACCTACTCATTTCACTCTTTTGGTAATAGCTTCACTCGTACTCTTCACAAAATCAAATAATTTTATCCATATTACACAATGATGATAAAACCCTAATCTTCAGCTTATATGCGTCATGAAAACATACTTATTGTCAGCCATGACCATCCCAATCAAATTTCGGGATGAAATTTCTTTAACGGGTAGGTACTGTGACAACCCGGAAATTTCCGACCAAATTTAAACTTTAATCTTTATATATTCCCGACACGATAAGCAAAGTTTGTAAGTTGAATCTCAAGAATTTTAAACTGTGTTCATACACTCATTTAACCTCGACCAAATTCCCATGATTCACGAACCAATATATGAACGAACATGATTATATATGTATATGTGTATATATTATAACTTGAAAACATTAACAAAGTAGTAGACGTATAATACTTTATATAAACGTATTTATTTCAAAATATATTCTAATAGTTATCAATGGAATTAAAAGATGAAATCAAATGATTGAATTATTAGATACATTGAATTATAATTACGAGTCTCTGTTAAGAGGTCCACTATGATTTGAGAAATCTATTCTTTTTAACGGTTTTCGGAATAATTGGTAAAGTGATTTATTAGGAGGAACAAAAGTGTCAATTAACGGGAACTAGACAAGGGTTAGTGGAGAGTCCCATTTGATTTTTCAATTTATGCTTTACAATAATTGTCTCGTGACTTTTGATAAGATAAACTATTAAACTTGTATATTTATTAACGTGGAAGTAAAATTGTAGAATATAGATAACTTAGAAGATGGATATCGACAAGTTAAGTAAATTAACGTTTTACATTAAAATGATTTTATATGTTTATCTAACCTTTAGACGTTATATCACGTTGCACCAACAAACGTTAAAAAAACTTGAAATCTATTAAAAGTATATTTAATCTTACTTTTCTAAAACATTTTTACGATATAACAGCTTCTTCTATTTTAACCTTTTAATAAAATGATTATTTTATATATTTAGTTTTAAAAAAACAAAGTTTTCATATTTGATTTAAATGTATAAAAACGTTTCAATTTAAAAAGAACTTTATTAATTAGGACGTTTTATAAGATAATTTGTATATGACTTTTGAAGAATTTAAATAAAGTTTATATTATAAATTACAAGTAGATAAAGCGTTTCAAGAATGTAAACGTGATTGATATAATATTTTTCTACTATCTAAACGATTCCAAAATAAACTTTAAAAATATAATTAGTTTTGAAAAACTAAATATTGTATTATTACATATTTCAATATGAACAAATATATATTTTAAATAAGGATATACATATATATATATATATATATATATATATATATATATATATATATATATATATATATATATATATATATATATATATATATATATTATACAAGTTACAAAATATAATATTTTAACAGATGATTTAAAATGATACATTTTGATAAACTACGAGACTCTGATTTATAGAAGAAAATGACCACAACGCTCAATTTTATAGGTTACATTTATTATAAGGTAAATTTTTGATGAGTAAAGTCAAATTATTAATAAGTGGACATGTCGCGTAACGTAAAATGCTAGTTTTCGAAACGTACGAAAGTGCGCTCGAAAAACCGAAAGTGGTACATGAGTCGAGTGACAACGTCCAAGTCATTTGAGTAAAAATTAAATTTTTACCATGAATGTAAATTTAATATAATATATAAGTAATTATATAAATTAAATAAATATAAATTAAATAAATATAAACGAGTGTCGGCAGCCTTTCAATCGTGCATGTGAGCTGGAAATGGGAGCCATGCGATCGCATGGCCTCCCCTTACATTAACCATGTGATCGCATGATGGATAGGATCAGAAAACTTGTTTAAAGCTTGCGAGTTCGGGTCAGTTTTACACACACACACACACACACACATATTCCTCTATATCTCTTTATCTAAGATATATACTCCGTATGTTATTTAATTTATTTAAAATTACTATTATTATTATTATTATTATTATTATCAAGATTAATATTATTATTATTATCAGTATTATTATTAGTATTATGCATAAAATACTACGACAAGAGGTACGCGTGAGTTATTTCAAAACACGTTTTGTGAGCGGGTTAGGGCTAATGAAATTATGAGTTATAGCTATGGAGGTGATGGGTAATGTTCATGGGTATGCTCGTGAGGTCAATCTAGTGTTTATCATCTCCGTTGCGTCTACGTACCTTTCTTACAATATTGAATCTCAATATTGATACGTGAGTACTCATAATTTAATTTTTACATACTAATAGTGTATCCCTGACTAGTGCTCGAGAATATAGGATTATGCATGCTTGTACTTTTAATATTGCCATTAGATAGGATATGTTGAATCCTGAATTATTTACGTATGCGGTTGAGATAAGGTATAAGATATGCATGTCGTTGGAAAGCTAGTGAAAAATTAAAAACTTTTCATTTAGATATCGTATGGTTTCGATGAACGGATTTGAAGTTATGGTCAATCGAATTTTTGTATTATTATTAAAAATGATTATTATTATCGTCGTTATTATCGTCGATCTAGTTTTATCTTATTATTATTATTATTATTATTATTATTATTATTATTATTATTATTATTATTATTATTATTATTATTATTATTATTATTATTATTATTATTATTATTATTACCTTTATCAATAAAAGGATTTATCATTAAAAATTGTTATTTTTATTATTATTGCTATCGTTATTATCGTTAAAGTTATAATTTGTATTATTATTATTATTATCTAATTATTATTATTATTATTATTATTATTATTATTATTATTATTATTATTATTATTATTATTATTATTATTATTATCATTATTAATATATATATCATTATTTAAAAATGGTTATTGTTATTGTTATTATTATTATTATTATTATATTATCATTAAAATAATTATTAGTATTGTAGTTAATAATGTCATAGTAATTATCATTATTAGCATTATTGTAATTAAAAACTAATATTAGTAACACCTAATTATTTTGATTAATATTATTATCATTAATATGAAAATGATATAAAAGACGATTAAAAGCTATTAAACAGAACGATTAGAAAATAATGAGTATGAGTATCATGATGAAATTAAAATATTATAAGATATTGATTTAGATAAAATTATCGTTCTTATTATTTTATTAATATTATTATTAAAAGTATCGTTAGTATTAAAACTATCATTTTAACAAAAGTTATTATTTTAAATGAAATGTTATTGTTATTACAAAATATCATTATCTTTTTAAATAAAATTATTATTTTAAAGTATCATAAATATTAAAGTTATCATAATTAGAATTATCATTTTATCATAATATCATTTTTAGTAAATATAAATATTGATATTTTTATTAATAGAATAATAATAATTATTATTACAAAATAATACAACTTTTACTTCTTATTATTATCAATGTTATTTTATCAAATAAATATGTAATACAAATAATATATTTACCTTAATAAAACCTATCATAATATTTTTATGATATTAAATGAACTTTATAAATTTTATTACTTAAAATATATAAAAGTATATTTTTATATGAAGTTTTATTTATTAATAAATGAATAATATTATTTACTCTAATAAATCTTTTAAAAATATTTAAAAAAATAAAACGACGATATTTAAACTATATAATAATCATATATAAATTTTGGAAATCATTTTGAGTCAAATTGACTTTTGTTGACTTTTGCATATTAGTCTCGAGCATTAGGATTGTGGCACACTATGATTTGACCTAATTTGTTAGACAAATATTGACCAACACACACACACACACACACACACACACACACACATATATATATATATATATATATATATATATATATATATATATATATATATATATATATATATATATATATATATATATATATATATATATATATATATATAATTAATTTAGGTTCGTGAATCCGAGGCCAACCTTGCACTTGTTCAATGATGTTATATGTATTTTTACTACAAAATATAGTATGGTGAGTTTCATTTGCCTTTTTACCCTTTATATTTTTGGGCTGAGAATACATGCACAATTTTTATAAATGTTTTACGAAATAGACACAAGTAATCGAAACTACATTATATGGTTGAATGATCGAAGCCGAATATGCCCCTTTTTGCTTGGTAGCCTAAGAATTAGGGAACATCACTAATTTTGAGAATTAGTGCACCCCTAATTGACGCGAATCCTAAAGATAGATCTATTGGGCCTAACGAACCCCATTCAAACTACCGGATGCTTTAGAACTTCAAATTCATTTTTATCATGTCCGAAGGATTTCCCAGAATGATAGGGGATATTCTTATATGCATCTTGTTAATGTTGGTTACCAGGTGTTCATTCCATATGAACGATTTTTGTCTCTATGCATGGGACGTATATTTATGAGAATTGGAAATGAAATTCTTGTGGTCTATTAAAATGATGAAAATGAATGATTATGATAAACTAATGAACTCACCAACCTTTTGGTTGACACTTTAAAGCATGTTTATTCTCAGGTATTAAAGAAATCTTTCGCTGTGCATTTGCTCATTTTAAAGATATTACTTGGAGTCTTTCATGGCATATTTCGAAGAATGTTGCATTCAAGTCATTGAGTTCATCAAATATTATTATTAAGTCAATTTCTAGTTGGATAGTGGATATTATGAAATGGTATGCATGCCTGTCAATTTTCGATGTAAAGAAAGTTTGTCTTTTAAAAACGAATGCAATGTTTGTAAAATGTATCATATTGAGGTCAAATACCTCGCAATGTAATCAACTATTGTGAATCGTTTATAATGTATATGAACGGGTCCTTTCAGTTGCTATCAGAGCGGTGGTCTTAGCGAACCAGGTCTGCATTAGTGTGTCTAACTGATAAGTCGTTAGGATGCAATAGTGAGTTTGGACTTCGACCGTGTCTGCATGTCAAAAGTTTTCCTTATCATTTCTAGTCAGAAATCATCTGCTTATCATCCTTAGGAAATTACCTATTTATCATTATTAGTCTAGACACGTCTTTCTACATTAATTGCATGAGTAGTGTATAGACAAAATTCATATCTTAGCGTATCTACTAAATCATATCTTAACGTATCTGTTACTTTAAACTTTGCCTGACATATCCCGCAAATTCCTCCGTAATCTGTGAAATCTTTTGATCTATATATATAGATATCCTATGTAAATAGAATATTACCTGATAGCCGGAAAATCATTTTATATCGAAAAATCTTTTATCCAATCGTACGAAATGGAATTTGTCATCAGTTCAAGTCACTCGGATTCCGAAATGGAATCTCACTCAAGCTCCGAAAGCAGTGTGACCGGAATGGATCAACCAATCAGTCATCACCTATTCTGGATGAACTGGGGATGGGTTCGTAGCCTCCTCAATCATGGAAGACAAGAAGAAGGCGATCCTTTCCATCCACCACATTGCCCTCTTGACGAAGAACCTGAAGCACTTACCGATGAACCTGTCCGAAACACCATTTTCTCTCTCATTTCCAGAGTATCTCGTCATGATTATATATTACATCAAATTTTAGATTTTATTTATCCGCTCGTCCGAACCGACAATCACCCCGGTGTAATAGAAGAAGTCAATGAGCTTCGCGCTCAGGTAGTGGCTTTGGAGAATATGGTGCAGAGATTACAAACATCAGCAGCAGCACCAGCAGCATAACCAGTACCACCATCATCAATGCCAACAGTACCATTACCACCTCCAACCATAACCGCGTCGTAAACCTCAACTTCACAGTCTGTCCCACGAGCATCAACGTCATATGCACCATAGATACCAAGGAGTACCAACAACAATAACTGACGAAGTATTAATTCATAACTTCATTGGAGAAACATTCCGTAGCGATTATGTAATCTCTAAAGTCTTAGAGATTATCTAATCTAGCCCTAACAATAAATCAGTTAAGCGAACCAAAATGATAGAAGGAAGAGTAGAAACCCTGACAAAAAATGTGTGTGATTAAACTTGTTTTACCAACAGTATCAACAGTACAGTCAGCGTCACCTGCATCGTCAGTACAGTCAACATCAGAATCAACAACACCTGTAACATTACAAACTCCGTCAGTTCAAGAATCACTGTGGACATCATTACGAATCAATAACGCGTATATTGTATCAACGAGTTATGAAGAATTAACTCATTCCCTCTGAAGAAATTATATGTATATTATATATATATTTTGAAATAAAAAAATAAATCTTTCCGTGCTAAGCTATTGTGTGTGAATCTTAACTACTCGGTTAATTCATATTACAAATATGCAATAATGTATGTCCTTCCCCCGCAACTTAACCATCGTTAACTACAATCTCTGTCTCAATTCAACAAATTCCAATTCATAATAAATCAAGTATATATTTGATTTTACACTTTCATCATCGATGTACCCGAAACTTTTCAGATAACATCATTCGTACTTTGCGAAGTTCACAAGAATTTAACGAAAACCAACATCACGCCTCAACAAATAACGAAGTATTGATTTATAATTTCAAAATTATTGAAGAAATACTTATGTAATCTCTAAAGCCTTTAAGGAATTATTCAATTCTAATTTCAACCGTAAATCAAATGAGTTTAATTTAATATTAACTCATTAAATCTATATTACATCTAAAGAAAATATACACACACACACACACACACACACACACACACACATATATATATATATATATATATATATATATATATATATATATATATATATATATATATATATATATATGTATATTTTCATAAAGAATGTAATAAAATTCTTTTGTACAAAAATATTAATTGTGAATTTTTTTTTAACTGGTAGGTAATACCCGAGAGATATATAAATTCACAATTAATATGTTACATTCTTCGAATCTGATTCAACAATCATCAACTATACTCACTACTTTCTCAACAATACACATTCTTTCATAAAAATCAAAATAACCATACTCATTCAAATTCAATTACATATTCTGATTTTGAAATCGCAGAGTTCAATTCGAGATATAATTGGTATCATCCCTCTTAGATTCTTAAATCTTTCAAAGCTATACTTTGACTTTAAAACTGTGTTAGAACATCATATGTATATTAATGATTACAATCTGCGTTCAAACCCTCCGAAATTCCTGAAGACACTTCAAATAATGAACAATCGAGATGATGATCCAACCACATGCTACCCACAGTTATGTACCTGAAAAACTCTTGAAATCAAAGTCATAGTTTAACACGTATCCGTGTCAAACCCTTTGACATTTATTAGCTAAAATGACTTTTCAATTCCTTTTCAATGTAGCCAGTTTTGTCACAGCTCCAGCAAGTCAACTTCGACTTTTCAGTGGAACTAGTCTTATTATAACCTCGATAGATACGTTGCCCTTTCGCCATTGTTACTGGGGAACCTTTCATATTCTACCACATTAGCAGTAAAGTTACCAACAACTTCATTACTCAATGGCTTAGGTTTCTCCGAAAAACCATTATATTTGTTCGTTAAAACCCGACCGTATACTCACCCGCATCTTGTAACAAAAACTGACGTACCAATTACCAGGAATTAGCAATCAACATTTTAAATTCTGTAGCTTTTCTACGCCATTAGTTATATATATACATATAACGTCTGCCTCCAAGACTTACATACTGCGAATGTGAAGTTTCTGAAAAACACCCTGAACTGCGAACTAGTTCTCGAAATGCTGATGAAGCAGCAAAAAACTATAAACGACCTTAACAGTAAAAAGTTTGATGATAATGAATTGTGTGCTGGCAAAGCGCAGAAAAAGAGAAGTTTTGGAACTGGAAAACGGATTGAGCAAAGTATGAAGGAGGCTGTGGACAAATCACAAAGACTGAACCTGCCTTCAAAGAATCCAAATGATTTAGTGTCTGCTGAAGTCATTAACGAATACCTTGCTCCTGACACTAAACCCCTACAGACAATATTCTTCATCATCCTCTGATATTAGAAATCCTAAGATATCATCGTATCTTTCATTATAAATATCCTCCATATTTCTGAAGATATTTCCATAATTATTCTTATCTGAAATCATTTACCTCTTCGCATTATCTGTATTACATCATAAAGAAACTATTTTTGTTTCTAAAAATCTGAAACATTTGAGTTTAAAATAGGGATACTTTTGAAGTAGTGTTAGGAGCTGAAGCATGAATTAGTATAATATAATAACACTTGATCAACGTGATTATATTACAGTAATTCATGCTGAGTTTCTAAATGGAACGTGATGATTCACGGATCATAACGTCATCATGTGTCATGTTACACGACTTTTGTATTCTATTTAACCTCTAAAATATCAAGAAAATATTTTCTTGATGATTCGGTCTTTTCCAGGATATTCTGGTAATTTAACAAAATAAGATTGTGCCATTACCATTTCCTTCTTAGAACATTAACAATGTTCATTTCGAAATTTATATCTGCAAAATTATGGACCATTATAAGTGGTACTTACTCGCAAGAAGAAGAAACGAAAGGACAAAGTTCCGAAACAGAAATTGGGGTATAAATCGCAGCAAATAAAAGAAAGCATTAACTGGCGATGATAATGATTATGGGATAGAGAAGCAGGGACATCGAAATATAAGAAAAGATATAAAACCCAACAACCACCCAGAAATTATAAACCGTATATATCAATACATATAGCAATATAAAGACACGTGAAAACTAAAAACACTATAAAACCAAGTGTATAGTAGAAGTAAATAGATTCTTCCGGTGGTAGATGAAAAAGAAGAATGACCGATATGAAGGTTAGGAATATATCAAGAAGCAGAACTGGATGGAGCATATTGATGAATGCTTTAAAGTATGAGTTAGAAATAATGGAAGGTGTGAGTTAAAAGGAAACGAAGGAGGTGGATTTATAGTAAAATATCTGACAAAGAAATCAAAACCGATAATCACATTTAAAGCGGATCCAAATTCCCTTGATTATCGAAGAATCAAATCCTATTACGGAGATTTTCTCCAAATCTCTTGAACTTGGAAATCAATCCTATCTACATCAAAAGATATGACGAATCTATACCTACTCATTTCACTCTTTTGGTAATAGCTTCACTCGTACTCTTCACAAAATCAAATGATTTTATCCATATTACTCAATGATGATAAAACCCCAATCTTCAGCTTATATGCGTCGTGAAAACATACTTATTGTCGGCCATGACCATCCCAATCAAATTTCGGGACGAAATTTCTTTAACGGGTAGGTACTGTGACAACCAGGAAATTTCTGACCAAATTTAAACTTTAATCTTTATATATTCCCGACACTATAAGCAAAGTTTGTAAGTTGAATCTCAAGAATTTTAAACTGTGTTCATACACTCATTTAACCTCAACCAAATTTCAATGATTCACGAACCAATATATGAACAAACATGATTATATATGTATATGTGTATATATTATAACTTGAAAACATTAACAAAGTAGTAGACGTATAATACTTTATATAAACGTATTTGTTTCAAAATATATTCTAATAGTTATCAATGGAATTAAAAGATGATATCAAATGATTGAATTATTAGATACATTGAATTATAATTACGAGTCTCTGTTAAGAGGTCCACTATGATTTGAGAAATCTATTCTTTTTAACGGTTTTCAGAATAATTGGTAAAGTGATTTATTAGGAGGAACAAAAGTGTCAATTAACGGGAACTAGACAAGGGTTAGTGGAGATTCCCGTTTGATTTTTCAATTTATGCTTTACAATAATTGTCTCGTGACTTTTGATAAGATAAACTATTAAACTTGTATATTAATTAACGTGGAAGTAAAATTGTAGAATATAGATAACTTAGAAGATGCATATCGACAAGTTAAGTAAATTAACGTTTTACATTAAAATGATTTTATATGTTTATCTAACCTTTAGACGTTATATCACGTTGCACCAACAAACGTTGAAAAAAAACTTGAAATCTATTAAAAGTATATTTAATCTTACTTTTCTAAAATATTTTTTCGATATAACAGCTTCTTCTATTTTAACCTTTTTATAAAATTATTATTTTATATATTTAGTTTTAGAAAAACAAAGTTATCATATTTGATTTAAATGTATAAAAACATTTCAATTTAAAAAGAACTTTATTAATTAGGACGTTTTATAAGATAATTTGTATATGACTTTTGAAGAATTTAAATAAAGTTTATATTATAAATTACAAGTAGATAAAGCGTTTCAAGAATGTAAACGTGATTGATATAATATTTTTATACTATCTAAACGATTCCAAAATAAACTTTAAAAATATAATTAGTTTTGAAAAACTAAATATTGTATTATTACATATTTCAATATGAACAAATATATATTTTAAATAAGGATATATATATATATATATATATATATATATATATATATATATATATATATATATATATATATATATATATATATATAATATTTTAACAGATGATTTAAAATGATACATTTTGATAAACTACGAGACTCTGATTTATAGAAGCAAATGACCACAAAGCTCAATTTTATAGGTTACATTTATTATAAGGTAAATTTTTGATGAGTAAAGTCAAATTATTAATAAGTGTACATGTCGCGTAACGTAAAAGGCTAGTTTTCTAAACGTACGAAAGTGCGCTCGAAAAACCGAAAGTGGTACATGAGTCGAGTGACAACGTCCAAGTCATTTGAGTCAAAATTACATTTTTACCATGAATGTAAATATAATATAATATATAAGTAATTATATAAATTAAATAAATATATATTAAATAAATATAAACGAATGTCGGCAGCCTTTCAATCGTGCATGTGAGCTGGAAATGGGAGCCATGCGATCGCATGGCCTCCCCTCACATTAACCATGTGATCGCATGGTGGCTAGGATCAGAAAACTTGTTTAAAGCTTGCGAGTTCGGGTCAGTTTTACACACACACATATTCCTCTATATCTCTCTATCTAAGATATATACTCCGTATGTTATTTAATTTATTTAAAATTATTATTATTATTATTATTATCAAGATTAATATTATTATTATTATTTTCAGTATTATTATTAGTATTATACATAAAATACTACGACAAGAGGTACGAGTGAGTTATTTCAAAACACGTTTTGTGAGCGGGTTAGGGTTAAGGAAATTATGGGTTATAGCTATGGAGGTGATGGGTAATGTTCATGGGTATGCTCGTGAGGTCAATCTAGTGTTTATCGTCTCCGTTGCGTCTACGTACCTTTCCTGCAATATTGAATCTCAATATTGATACGTGAGTACTCATAATTTAATTTTTACATACTAGTAGTGTATCCCTGACTAGTGCTTGAGAATATAGGATTATGCATGCTTGTACTTTTGACATTGCCATTAGATAGGATATGTTGAATCCTGAATTAGTTGCGTATGTGGTTGAGATAAGGTATAAGATATGCATGTCGTTGAAAAGCTAGCGAAAAATTAAAAACTTTTCATTTAGATATCGAATGGTTTCAATGAACGGATTTGAAGTTATAGTCAATCAAATTTTTGTATTATTATTAAAAAAGATTATTATTATCGTCGTTATTATCGTCGATCTAGTTTTATCTTATTATTATTATTATTATTATTACCTTTATCAACAAAAGGATTTATCATAAAAAATTGTTATTTTTATTATTATTACTATCGTTATTATCGTTAAAGTTATAATTAGTATTATTATAATTATTATCATCTAATTATTATTATTATTATTATTATTATTATTATTATTATTATTATTATTATTATTATTATTATTATTATTATTATCATTATTAATATATATATTATTATTTAAATATGGTTATTGTTATTGTTATTATTATTATTATATTATCATTAAAATAATTATTAGTATTGTCGTTAATAATGTCATAGTAATTATCATTATTAGTATTATTGTAATTAAAAACTAATATTAGTAACACCTAATTATTTTGATTACTATTATTATCATTAATATGAAAACGATATAAAAGACGATTAAAAGCTATTAAACGAAACGATTAGGAAATAATGAGTATGAGTATCATGATGAAATTAAAATATTATAAGATATTGATTTAGATAAAATTATCGTTCTTATTATTTTATTAATATTATTATTAAAAGTATCGTTAGTATTAAAACTATCATTTTAACAAAAGTTATTATTTTAAATGAAATGTTATTGTTATTACAAAATATCATTATCTTCTTAAATAAAATTATTATTTTAAAGTATCATAAATATTAAAGTTATCATAATTAGAATTATCATTTTATCATAATATCATTTTTAGTAAATATAAATATTGATATTTTTATTAATAGAATAATAATAATTATTATTACAAAATAATACAACTTTTACTTATTATTATTATCAATATTATTTTATCAAATAAATATGTAATACAAATAATATATTTACCTTAATAAAACCTATCATAATATTTTTATGATATTAAATGAACTTTATAAATTTTATTACTTAAAATATATAAAAGTATATTTTTATATGAAGTTTTATTTATTAATAAATGAATAATATTATTTACTCTAATAAAACTTTTAAAAATATTTAAAAAAATAAAACGACGATATTTAAACTATGTAATAATCATGTATAAATTTTGGAAATCATTTTGAGTCAAATTGACTTTTGTTGACTTTTGCATATTAGTCTCGAGCATTAGGATTGTGGCACACTATGATTTGACCTAATTTGTTAGACAAATATTGACCAACACACACACACACACACAGATATATATATATATATATATATATATATATATATATATATATATATATATATATATATATATATATATATATATATATATATATATATATATATATATATATATATATATATATATATATATATATATATATAATTTAGGTTCGTGAATTCGAGGCCAACCTTGCACTTGTTCAATGATGTTATATGTATTTTTACTACGAAATACAGTATGGTAAGTTTCATTTGCCTTTTTACCCTTTATATTTTTGGGCTGAGAATACATGCGCAATTTTTATAAATGTTTTACGAAATAGACACAAGTAATCGAAACTACATTATATGGTTGAATGATCGAAGCCGAATATGCCCCTTTTTGCTTGGTAGCCTAAGAATTAGGGAACATCACTAATTTTGAGAATTAGTGCACCCCTAATTGACGCGAATCCTAAAGATAGATCTATTGGGCCTAACGAACCCCATCCAAAGTACCGGATGCTTTAGTACTTCGAATTCGTTTTTATCATATTCAAAGGATTTCCCGGAATGATAGAGGATATTCTTATATGCATCTTGTTAATGTCGGTTACCAGGTGTTCAATCCATATGAATGATTTTTGTCTCTATGCATGGGACGTATATTTATGAGAACTGGAAATGAAATTCTTGTGGTCTATTAAAATGATGAAAATGAATGATTATGATAAACTAATGAACTCACCAACCTTTTGGTTGACACTTTAAAGCATGTGTATTCTCAGGTATTAAAGAAATCTTCTGCTTTGCATTTGCTCATTTTAAAGATATTACTTGAAGTCTTTCATGGCATATTTCGAAGAACGTTGCATTAAAGTCATTGAGTTCATCAAAGATTATTATTAAGTCAATTTATAGTTGGATAGTGGATATTATGAAATGGTATGCATGCCTGTCAATTTTCGATGTAAAGAAAGTTTGTATTTTAAAAACGAATGCAATGTTTGTAAAATGTATCATATAGAGGTCAAATATCTTGCAATGTAATCAACTATTGTGAATCGTTTATAATGTATATGAACGGGTCCTTTCAGACCTCTACTCAGGAACACTGCCCGAATGGATGTGTTCCTGGGTACCGTCGATCGAGTTCGGGTTTCCGCCCGAACGTGTGTGATACGTGCAAATGATGAAGGTCGTTGAAATAAATGATCTACTGATGCCAAAAAAGCGCCGTTAAAAAAACATATATGTACACAAACAAACAAACATAAACATACATACCTAGAAACCTACATACCTACATACACAGACAAACATACATAAGAATTCATAAATCACTCTACATGGAGATACATACATACATACATAAACATTCGTACATAAATCACTATAACAGAAGACACATACGCACATACACACATACACACCTACCCACATACCTACTTAAACCTACTCGTCTAATCTAATTCTAGTCCTCCAAACATTCCTATCAGAAGTCATGTCCTCGGTCAATAAAAGCTCCTTCAAGTCGAGCTTTATTCTATCCTCTGTGACGATCGCTCCAAATCCATATGGACAATACGTCATTCATTGATTTCATTGCGAGGTATTTGACCTCTATATGATACGTTTTGTAAACATTGCATTCTTTTGAAAAGGCACACCATAAATGAATATTTAAATCAAAGGTTCTTGACATTTGATGATTTCTACATATAGACAATCACCGTAAATAATAGTTTACAATAGTACTTCCGTTGACAATGCAGTTAAAATAAGATACATGGTGATGATTTGGTGAATGCAACGTTTCCTTGAAAAATATGCCATGTACGACTCCGTGCACATAGCTTGTCTAACATATAAGCAAATAGCGGAAGACTTCTAGGAAACCTGAGAATAAACATGCTAACAAGTGTCAACACAAAGGTTGGTGAGTTCATAGTTTTAGTGTTTCGCATAATCTGTATATAAAGGTGGATCACAAGATTTCAGTTGTTTCATCCAGAAACGTTTATCAAAATATTCTACAAGATTGAGCACCCTGGTAACTAAACTTTAACGTTATAATAAGTACCCATGTTTTAACATACATGAAACCAACATGTACAATACACGCAAACCAACGTGTACTAACCTCAAATAGTATACGTCTATTTTATAGTTCAGGCTAGGATTTCTATACCTGGAACAGACGGGGATGTCAAGCCCTATGGATCCATATATAACTACTCGCGCCCACCAGTTCTTATAACCGGCAGTTACTAGTTACCAAAGCTAAGGGATTTTCGGTTCAAACTCGGTGTAGAATTTAGTATGTACTTGTATCCATTGCGTTTAAAATAAAGTGCATGTATTCTCAGCCCAAAAATATAGATTGCAAAAGCAATTAAAAAGGGAGCAAATGAAACTCACCTTAGCAGCATATAAAGTTGTTCATCAAAATGTGATCGAAACTCGGATTACCAATTAATCGTAGATCTCAACCTAGAGAACATATGTTGGTCAATAAATGTCTATCAAGCTAGGTCAGGTCATAGTGTATCACAATCCTAATGCTCGAGATCGACATACAAAAGTTGTCCAAATCTGTTCAAAAAGTCAATTTTGACAATAGTTCAACAAACGAGACGTACCTTATATAAGGATTCATTTACTCGGCTGGTAATATTTAAAAATCCATTTTATCAATCTTGTGAACAAGTTGTTTAAATCTTAATTGCAGATTCAAAAGTAATTTCAATTAACGTCAATCATAATTCAGTTGATCATATCTTTTAATCCGTTCATCGAAACTATTCGATATCTAAATGAAAAGTTATCGATTTTTTGTCAGCTTTCCAAAAACATATATATCATATACCTTTTACCAGTAATATATGTATTTACTTCGTGATTCATCATAACTGTTTAACGACAAAATTTAGCATACAAGCATACATAAATATATATACTCGAGCACTAGACATGGATACACAATTAATATATAAAAGATAAGATATGAATGCTTACGTATCAATATTGTGATTTAATATTGTAGGAAAGTACGTAGACGCAACGGAGATGATAAACAATAGGTTTAATTCACAAATATACCCCCGAACATTACCCATAACCTCCTTGGCTATAACCCATAATTTCCTTAGCTCTATCCCGCTTGAAAACCATTTTGAAAGTGACACGCTCATAACCTCGTCGTAGTATTTTATGTATAATACTAATTAATAATACTAATAATAATAAGATTAATAATAATATTAATCTTAATAATAATAATAATAATAATAATAATAATAATAATAATAATAATAATAATAATAATAATAATATAAATAAAATAAATAAATACTTACGGAGTAATATATATCAGAGAAAAGAGTGTGCCACAAACGAACTGAAAACTTCGAAATTTATAGACCTGGCCTGAAATAGTACCCCATGCGATCGCATGGGGTTTAGCCTTCTTGGCCATGCGATCACATGGCTAAGGGATCCAGCTCACATTGTTTTAACATTTTGCTTGTCGACATGTTTTTATAATATAAATATAATATATTTAATTTATATAATTAATTATATATTATATTAAATTCACGTGCATAGTTGATTTGTAATTTTTGTTCCGATAAGTCGTACGTCGTCACTCGACTTATGTCCCGGTTCCGGTTTTTCGAATGTCCTTTCGTACATTTAGAAAACTTGCATTTCACGTTTCGTGTCACGTACCTTTGTCAAAATATAGTCTTAAATTATCCATAAACTATACCACTCAAAGTATATCTTAATCTTTCGAGTGTTTTGGTCATTTACTTCTATAAATCATTGTCTCGTTATTTGTTAAAATACATTTTAAAATAGTGTTTACTGTAGCAAAGTTTTTTTACTGTAGCAAATAGTGATTTTCGAAAACACTGTAGCTTTTCGGGTATCGTAGCAATTCGAAAATACTGTAGCAAATTAGTGTTTTACTGGTTCATCTTATACGTTTTAGTTAACTTATCTAAATATCAATCAGATAATTAAACCGATAAGGTTAATGCACAGTATCATTTTCATAACACTTTGTTACGTTTTCAAGTTATAGCATATGTATCTATAATTGTTCGCGAATTGTTAAGAACAATCGAAGGGTAATTGAATAGTTCAAAATTTTGAGATTCAACTTCATAGACTTTGCTTATCGTGTCGAAAATGTTAAAGATTAAGTTTAAATTTGGTCAGAAATTTCCGGGTCATAACATCCTCCCACCTACGAGTAGGTCTACCCCTTCTCATTACATCGTCAACGGTAAGTGCCTCAACCTTCCTAACAGGGGCAGTAAGAGGCCGCCTCTTCACGTGTCCAAACCATCGAAGTCGTTCCTCTCTTAGCTTGTCAATGATACTTCTAACATTCAGGTTCTCCCTAAATACACTATTTAGAATCATATCCAACATAGTTTTATCGCATGTCCACCTAAGCATCCGCATCTCTGCCACCTCCATTCTTCTTTCTTGTGCCTTCGTCATTGGCCAACACTCTGATCCATATAACATGGCAGGTCTAATTGCCACCTTGAAGAATTTCCCTTTCAGCTGAAGGGGGATCTTCTTGTCTCATAAGACTCTAGTCGCCGCTCTCCACTTCAACCACCCTACTTAAATACGGTGTGACACGTCTTCATCTATCATCCCCGATTTGTGGAGCACCGAGCCTAGGTATCTAAACGAAGTTTGTGGATGCAAGATTTGGTCTCTAGTGCAGATGTTCACTCCATCATCTTATTCATCATTGTTCCTATCGAAATCACATCTAAGGTATTCTGGTTTTTGTCTACTAATATGTATCCCATTCCTTTCTAAGGCCACCCTCCATTGCTCAAGTCTTCTATTAAGATCATCCTTGGATTCGAAAAAAAGCACAATATCATCGGTAAAAATCAAGCACCAATGAATACACTCTTGTATTCCTCGAGAAAGCTCGTCAAGGATCAAAGCGAAAAGAAACGGGCTAAGGGCCGATCCCTGATGCAAGCCTACTTCTATTGGGAAAACTTTGGCATTCCCCACCGGCGTTCGAACGCAGGACTTCTCCCCTTCGTACATATCCCTAATAACACTAATATATCTACTCGGGATACTTCTACCAATAAGAGTCTTCCAAATCAAGTTTCGCGGGACGCAATCGTAGGCCTTTTCCAAGTCTAAGAAAATCATCTCTAGGTTCTTTTGCTTTTTTCTATACTTCTCCATCAGGTTCCTAATAATATGGATTGCTTCTATCGAGGAGCGCCCTGACATGAAACCAAATTGGTTCTCTAAAACATTTATTTCGCGTCGAAGTCTAGTCTCAATCACTCTCTCCCAAAGCTTCATAGTATGAAAAAGTAGTTTTATGCCACTATAATTACCGCAAATTTGAGCATCCCTTTGTTCTTATAGATGGGAATAGACCATAAAGATTTGATATTGAATCAGAAGAAAAACGCAAAATCCTTGTAAAATACATCTCGTCATATACAATTCGAAATCCAGGCATTCAATTGGTCGATTTCTGAACGATTAATAAAACAATGTAATTGTAAGAAAAATATACGATTAATGAAACGCTTACATGGATTGTTTAGCGAGTGAAAATCAGGGTACCAGTAGGTATTAGCAATTCGAAGAAAAGTAATAATAAGAATGAACAAATACAAAGCATAAAAGAAAAAATTAAGTTTGAATTAAATTAATGTAATAATTTCGATCATATACTAAGTGGGAAATCAATGGACGATCAAATATATGATAGAATCTGATTTTGAAGAATACTATTATTTTGGATAGTTGCGATATAACGGTCGTTTATTAAGGAAGCATTCGATTAATGAGAGATTATGAATATATCTACTCTAGTAATTTTTGTATTGATCGAATGGTATTTAAGACATTTCAAGTTATGGTTAGCTAATCACCTTTATTTATTAGCTAATCTTGAAAATTGATGGCCATGATTAAATCTTTGTGTTGATCCTATGATCATAAAAAGATTCAATTTTTTAAAGAAGAGAGATATTGCTCCTCTTTAATATATTAGAGATTTGACTTTCACATCCCCTACCTTCAACATCCATGTAGGAGGGGTATAAATGCTCTAAGATTTAGCAGTGTTATGCCTTGGAAATTTAGTACGTGGATGGGGTATAAATGCTATAAGAATTATTATTGTTATGCAATGGTAATTTAGGGGTGTGTATGGTGCATATTCGGACTAAATCAAATTATACCTGATGAATTGATTCAAAACTCGAATTTGGACATTATTGAGAATCGAGGACCGAACTACTTATACATTGTTCAATTTCGGCCCGATTTCTAGTTTCGATCTGAGCGCTTTAAGTGAAAACCTAACCAGAATATCAAAAATAAATTTAAAGATAAAATAGTATTCGAATTCAACTCAATGTAAACCACCCAAATCAAAGGTCTTGTGAGACATAGAGGTACAAGGAGTATCTCCAAATATTAATACTCTACGTTTCAACGCTATAATATTTTATTTCACTTTCAGGGCATAACACACTCGAAGAGGTGTCTTGTGTGAGTTTTAGTGATTCGGCTGCTCAAGACTCGGACTTAGTTAGCTTAGGCTTTTTGTTTATTTTTAGGAAAAGTTTACTACTTCTGAGCTTTGGTTTGCGTTTGTATTGATTGTATTTGTGTTCGCTTTTTTCATTGATTAATAAAAACGTTCGGTTATATGTTATCGTTATTTTAGTAAATAAAAAATTAAAAATTCGTTGATAAGATATAATTTAAATGTCAATGTCAATTCTTTTGGTAGATACTCGTATAATTCAAGCGAGAGAGAGTTCAGAGTCATAGATAAACTCGAATAGTATATTAAATTAAATAAAGGAATATGAACTTTTTGGTTCGATCCATTTTTTTGGGGTTTGACACGGACCAGATTAAGACCCAAAATATTGAAAATTCACAAACTAAGGATAGAATCAAATATCCTCGATATTTTGATTTACGTTCGGTTCTTCCTCGATCTTCGAGTTTTTTATAACCTTGCACACTCCTCCTTAGTATACATAAACTCATACTTTTTCTAACATTATTAGACCACTCCCAGCGGCCCGCCCTCCACCATGTCTTGCCTGCCTCCATTCGAGGGCGCCGATGGCATTCCGGCCGCCCTCCTATTCTCTCTCCCGTTTTGCCCGCTGATTTTTCAGCAAATAACAGAGTTGAGGACGAAGGTTTGTGTCTTTTTTGCAATGCAATCATGTGTAATTTCAATTTTAATTTTCATGTGTATTTTTTTTTTTTTTTTTTTTTTTTTTTTTTTTTGTAAATTCACATCATGAAAAATGTAAGTTAAAGAAGTGGTGAGGTTCAAGAAGTGGGTGAGGTTGAAGATGAGTTAGGTAGTTGTAATTTATTTAGTTTTATATTTTATATTTATATGGGACCCAATAAAAATTGATGGTTGCTATAAAATTGGGAGTTTTATACGAGTATTTTTTTTTCTTTTTTATTTTAATCATTATTTCATATATTTGATTTGTAAATTATTTATTTTTACCTCTAATGTACTTTTAATAATAATAATAATAATAATAAATAAAATAAAATTTTTAAGATATATGTCATGGTTGGAAATGGTGTGTTAGACCACATGTTATGCTGTTGCCACCCACCTCGCCAGCAACCGCCAGCGGGTCACCACCATCACCAACAATCCGCCAGTGGCTCCTACAACGGGAGAAAATCGCGAAAATGGTGGGGCCCACATGAAATTTGAATGTATGAATGAGCCGTTGGTTTTTTTTTCCAATCCATTATATATATATATATATATATATATATATATATATATATATATATATATATATATATATATATATATATATACATACACCACCATTACTTAACCATTTCAATTTGAATGTAATCGTTTTTATGTAATTTATTTTAGTTTAAAAGTGTTATTTCTTTTAGTAAAATATTATTTGTATTTATTTATTGTATTTATTTAATAATTTTAAATTGGTTAAATTTTGAAATGCAGTGTAAGATAGTGAGGGTATAGTGAAAGGAATGTTAAAATGTTTGTGCTGATGTGACACTAATGTGGAGGAGAGAAATTCAGTGAAAATCAAGAACGATAGTAGGTGGTCTTATGAGAGTGTTATGAGAGAAAGTAGCGAGGAAGGTAAAGAGAGAAAGCTGATATGGTGTTGAGGAAATGTTGAAGAATGTGACATGGTTCGAAGTTATTATATATATATATATATATATATATATATATATATATATATATATATATATATATATATATATATATATATATATATATATATATATAGCCATGTTGAGTAAAGAACTGTACTTTTTCCCATAATAATATCAAGTCACATGCATGCAGAGGCGAAACTCCTTGGGGGCAGGGGCACCGCCCCTAGTGGATTTTTTTTCAGTATAAAAATTTTGAAATTTTTTAACTTTGCCTCCTGTGAATTTTTGTTTGCTCCAAAACCTACATATATTGCTCTAAAACCTTCAAATTTTGCCTAAAATTTTTCAACTTTTGTCTTAAAACTTTCAAATTTTGCTTCAAAACCTTCAACTTTTGCTCAAAAACCTTTATAATTTGTCTAAAAACCTTAATTTTTTGCTTCAAAACTTTCATATTTTGTCCAAAAAATTTGCTACGATTTTTTTTTTTAATTTTTAATTTTTTTTTGCCTTGAAAAAAATCCTATTACGTTAGTGCATGCATACTAAAAGAAAACTTGTTACTTTGTTAGATTCCGAATGAACAATGCTATTGTCTCTTATTATAACATAAATAGGGCAAGTCCGGTTCACTAATCAAAAGCAAGTGATGTGTTTCGTTTGAGTAAAACATATCAGGTTATTTGCGATGCCCGGTCACAATCACTCTCCTCCCATGGCATATAAATGTTTGTAGCCGATATATAACGAATATGACACTTTAACTGAATCATAAAACCTTGAGATCTATCTAATGACAAACTTAATTTAACTACTCATTTAACAAGACTATAAAAAACAGCACTATTAAGAGAATATATATATATATATATATATATATATATATATATATATATATATATATATATATATATATATATATATGGGCAGGATCAATGAGGAAATAATCAATTGGGGGAAAGCGGGGGGAAGAAAAAAATTTTATTTATTCGTTTTATTGGAATTTTTTTCATGCAACAAGATCACACGAAAATATGAATATTTAAAAAAGACACTTCGTGATGAATGCTATTATTTAGGCGGGAAAACGATCGACAAAAATAACATTCAGAATAATGTTGATCGTGTAGAATTTTAACGTTTTTTTTTTCTCCATGTTTTGTGAAGTAAAATTTAGCCCGATTTAAAGTTTAGGGTTTAGTGTTTTGGGTTTAGTCCCTAAACCCAAAACCCAAAATCCTAAACCCTAAACCGTTCGTGTTAAAAACTCAATCTAAATTCTAAATCTAAACCCTAAACCCTAAATTTCTAAACCATAATATCTAAACCATATAAACCCTAATATCTAAAACCTCAACATACGCTCGAAAAACACGATAATTGTTATATACTAACTCTTCGAGCGTTTTTCCGCCAAAATAAAAACATTTATCAAAAAGTGTCTTTATTAAATGTTCATATTTTTATCCAATCTATAATGTTCGTAAACAAAGTTTTTTCAAAAAACGAAAAAAAAAAAGTTTTACTTCCCCACGATTGGTTTCTTTTCTCTTGATTCTACCAATATATATATATATATATATATATATATATATATATATATATATATATATATATATATATATATATATATATATATATATATATATATATATATATATATATATATATATATAAAAGGACCCTTCTATAAGTTAGGCAGGATTGATGTTGGAAGATCTTGTAGAATTGAGCTTCTTACCATTTTGAAATATTTGATCATTCTTAATGATCTTGTAGAATTGAGCTTCTTACCATTTTGAAATATTTGATCATTCTTAATTATTTCTATGATAAAAAGCTCATACTTTAACAGTTGACATTCTATTCTGTTTAATCTATTACTCTGTATTAAAGTTTCTTTCATAATAAACAAATTCAAAAATGTGAACGCAGTACGTACATGGAGATGAAAAATAAGGAGAGAAACAAAACGCACTACTATCTATAGAAAAAGACTTTAAAAACTGGGTTTTAAGGCTTTAGAGACCAGTTTCTATATAATTAGTTAATGTCTTAGTACATACTCCGTATCATTTTTGTATATATAGAAACTACGAAATCAAATGTGGAATAAATTAGAAAATTTCAAATTACATTATCAAAATCATATCCTTCTTAATTATGAACCCATTTACTTATGTTAGTGCATATTTTGTAATCCCTAGTTCCATGAACTTTAACGTTTTATTTGATCATGTTGTAACCTGCAATATTATTAAACGTTGATTGTCGAGTTGTTATTTTATATTTGTAAACGTTTAAATGTAATCTGTAACGTTACTCGACAGTCGGCCGACTGACATAGTCAGTCGACCGACTGTCAACCACAGTCGACCGACTTAGGAACTGAGGTATTTAAGCCAAGTTAATCTCCACTAATTTGGTTAATCACTCTGAATATTTTTCACACACAAGAACAGTTTCAGGTCGGGTCTCTCTCAAACTTCATGTCCAAATACCACAGAATGTCAGTCTAGGCTTCGTGTTTATCAAGATCTAATCTTGGTTTGACTCGTACGAACCCGAAAACCCATAGATATTCGTTTAAGCTCGTTCTAGTGTTATTCCGCCTCTAGATCGTGTTAGGTTGATTCTAAGATCCTCTCCCAGCGTCTACAAAGTGGTATAAGAGCTTTGGCTTGCTGAATCAATTGTTTTAAACGAGTTCTTGGTATATTTTTGGGTCAAAAATTGGTTTTGGATTGAATGTTACATACTTTTACGTTAAACTTTTACAGTCGACCGACTTAGGTGTCAATCGACCGATTTTCATGTATTTCGACCGATTGTCACTAGTTCGACCGTTTGACGTTAGTTCAACCGATTGTCTTAAAACCGACCGACTTTAGTTCTAAACCGACCGACTTTAGTTCTAAACCGACCGACTTTAGTTATAAACCGACCGATTGAAGAAACTTCGACCGATTGAGAAAAGTAATACCATTTGGCTAAATGTAAACAGAACTTCGACCGATTAACCATTGACAATCGACCGACTGTATCTGTTCATCGACCGACTGTCAACCACAGTCGACCGACTTTGGATCAGATTCAACCTTAATTAATTTTAACGATGTCTGATCAGGCAATGGCAATTACTTCGGGCGTTCAAAACATTTTACTATCTGATAGTGAATCAGGCAGTGCCAATCGTGCTCCTAGACTTGATAATACAAATGATTACATTAGATGGAGGTCTAGGTTTATGAATTACATTAGAGGCCTTGATCCTAGAATGTGGGATTTGATACAACATGAATATAAAGAGCCTTTAGGTACTGATGGTAATAGTAAAAAGTATGAAGATTACAGCGTGACAGAAAAAGAAACATATGCCTTAGAATGTAGATGTTATGCTCAATTGACTCAGGGTTTAGATGGTGATATTTATCATCAATATCAATGCACTTAACATCTTATTCTCTTTGGAATGCTATTAAGATAGGTGTAGAAGGAAATAAGGCGTATCGTGAAAAGAAAGCTAAAGTAATCAAAAGTGAATGGAAAAGGTTTGCCGCTCTAAGTCATGAAACGTTAGAGGAGACAATAATTCGTTATCGTCATCTTGTCTCTGAATTGGGTAACTTAGGTGTAGAAGTTACAGAACAGAAAGCTATCAAACAATTAACAGATGGTTTACCACACAAGTGGGATGCGTTTATTGAACAGATAGAAGACAGAGCTTCGTCTGCTGGTGAATCACTGACCCTAGATATATTCACATCAAAATTGATGGTAAAGGACTTGGATATGGAAACCAAGAAGAAACGTCTTGAGGGTCAGCAGAGTCCTATAATTTACAAAGCTGGTACTTCTGGATTGAGTAATGTTCATGCTCCCTTACAAACAGCGTTTGTTTCTAGTGATAGTGCTGTAAATTGATCACAACCTGCTCAAAATGTGATGTTTCAAATCCAAGTAAATAAGCCTATTAGTACAAATCAGTCCACCATTAGACAGGAGCCAAAAACTGTAGTTCTCAACACTGAGAATTTAAGAACTAGGCCCCTTTCAGTTGTAGAGGAAGATATGGCTTTAGTTGCTTTGGTAGTTAATTCTTATAATGAAATGGTTGGTGGTCATATTGGTAATGCTCATTTAGAAGCAGAAGATTATGAGCAGATTGACGAGGATGAACTTGAAAAGATGGATATCCTTTGGGCTATGGGTAGTGTGATTAGACGAGCGAAGAAATTTCTGAAAAGGACAGGTCAACAGAGCTTAGGTGTTACTAGAGATACTAAGTTAGGCTTTGATATGTCAAAAGCGAGATGTTTCAGTTGCAATGAGTTAGGACACTTCAAAAGAACATGTATCAGGCCACAGAAAACTGGTTTTCATAACCCATTTCACAATCAGTATAATAAGACAAAGGTTAATGTGCCAGTTGAAACAACTAGCAGTGATACTATCAGAAATGATAAAGCAAAAGGCTTAATTGCAACATATTCAGACGAAGGTTGTGATTGGACAGTATTTGCTGATGATGAGAATCATGCTAACGTTGTTAGAATGCCTAAGACCGAAGAAGAAACTGAAAGTGAGAAACAAGAGAGAGAGAGAGAGAGAGAAAGCTGGTTGTGTTGGTACTGCGAATGAATGCATGTGTTACATCTGCAAGATGGAAGCAAGAATTGAGCGAACTTATGCAATGATCAGATATGTTAGAAGAGGTGTTCTTAACAAGAGAGTGTATGAGAAGTTCAAATACGTAATGCACAATGATGGCGATGTATGGACTGATTACAGTAGTTCGTCTTCATCAGATGGCGAAACTATTGTGGTAGATGATGTCAAGACTTCAGTTGAGTTGAGTAATTCTGACTGTTCCAGTTCTAGTTCAGAATCTGAACCTGAATCAGAGACTGAAGAAAAGGAATATGCGTTCATGGCAAACACATCAAGTGACACTAAGGTACAAACTGAATTTCCTTTGGTATGTAACGATTGTGCTGATCATAAGTTAGAAATTGCTAAACTTGAATCCATAGTTTCTAAACTGAATGATATCCCCTTAGGATGTATTTATTGTCCTGAAGTAAAACAGGAACTTAGGATTGTTAAAGCAGCTTATCTTGAGGTAAAAGGCCTATACGAGACTAATTTAATTCAGTTTAACAATAAAAGGGAATTCAGGGAGACAATCAAAACTCTAGAAAATCAAGTTCATGATTTACGAGCTACAATTTCAGGTGACCAAAAGGCCATAATGATGTACTTAAATCAACTTGAATGTGCTAAGAGAGAAAAGGAAGAGTTTAAGATTAAGTATGAGTTAGAAAATGCTAGAAATAACACTTGGCAGCGAATGTTATATGTCATTGACTATACTGTCTATAACAAGAATGATGGTAAAAAGGGTTTAGGTTATAAAGAGTGTCCTCCTCCTCTTAGGAATGAGCACATTAATAAACCTTCTGATTCTTGCCTTAGTGAAATCCTAAGTGTTAAGCCTGTATAGAATGAAAAATCAGATAGCACTAAGCCGGTTGTTGAAGACTTAGCGGAGGACAGTAAATCTGATTCAGAGTATGAAAAAGTTTCTGAGTTTGTAACACCAAAATCCAAACCAATCACTATCCTGAAAAATCCATTGAATGCTAGTAAGGCTAGTGAAAGCAGACAACCCACACCTAGAAAACAAGTAAACACTAGGAACTCTAATGAAAAGAAAATATTTCAGACACCTGTTAAGTATCAGCAGGGACTCAACCTAGATAAAGAATATGTTCTTACACAAGCACCTGAAGAACTATTTAATAAAAGGAGCCCTAATACTAACAATGTGCCTAAATATGTGCATCCTAACCGTCGACCAGGCTTGAAACATCATGTTGAGAAGCCTATGTCATCCAAGAAACAGTCTTTGCACAATAAGAATCCGAGTTCAAAAGCAGGTACTCAAGAAACTCAAAACTGTAATAAATGTGGGAAAAAGGGTCATTGTGCTGTTAACTGTCAACAGGGTTGGAAAACACCAAACAGAAAATCTGACACTGAAACGAAAACTACACACTATGCTTCTAGCTCCAGTTCCATAGGTACTTCAAGTAATAGTTCAAAAGGTTTTTATAGATCAAAGTCAAATTCTATTGCTAATTCATCCACAAGGGTACAGTCAAGTGTGAATAAAAATTTTCAAACGAATGACTATTATAAGAAATCTGTTGGTAAACGTACCGTTTGGAAGCCTAAAACCGAGACAAAGGTTGTTGACAAGTCTAATGATCTATCAGGATCAAAGGGTCAATGGATGGATGTGCAAGTTATTGGTGTCGATGGAAAACCCACTGCCATTCGTTCATGGGTGTCCATCTCAAACTAACTTCTTTTCTTGTTGTGCAGGTCGCCTACGATCCGAGTAGAAATACCTGGATTGTTGATAGTGGGGCATCCCGGCACATGACAGGAAACATGTCCTTACTTTCTAATGTCAAGTCAGTAAATGGAGGATCTGTTTCTTTTGCAGGAGATGAAGGAGGTTTTATTACAGCTCAGGGTGTGATTTCTAATGCTAATGTTAGTTTTGATAAAGTGAATTTTTTGAAGCAGATGTCAAATAATCTGCTGTCAGTTTCGCAAGTAGCAGATAAAAAGCATAAGGTTGCTTTTGATGATCAAAGATGCTACATTTTGAAGAAAGAGTACGTAATACCGGAAGAGATGATTCTTATGACAGCTCCCAGAAATAAAGATTTGTATATTTTGGATATGTCAATAGCCCATGTTAAAGCTTCAACAGGTCATCAAGCTTTCATATCCAAAGCTACAGAACAAGAATCAATTTCATGGCACAAGCGTATGGGTCATTTAAGCTTGAGAAAGATGAACAATCTTGTTCATAATAATCTGATTGAGGGAGTAAATGTTAAGAGTTTTCAAATTCCTGAAGGATGTCTTCTGTGTAAGAAAGGCAAACAGACTAAAAAGTCACATGCAACAAAGAAACATCATTCAATTGTTGTTCCTCTAGAGTTGTTACATATGGATCTTTTTGGTCCTATTAATCGAACAAGCATCTCTGGAGATTCATATTGTTTGGTAGTGACTGATGAATACTCACGATACTCTTGGGTAGTGATGTTAAAGAAGAAGTCTGACACGTTTGAAAATATAAAGTTGTTGTTTTTGAAGCTGGAATCTTTGTACATGTTAAAGGTTAGGAAGACTCGAACAGATAATGGTACTGAATTCAAGAATCAGCAGATGGAGAGTTTCTGCAACGAGAAAGGCATTCAACAACAGTTCAGTCCAGCTTATACTCCGCAATCAAATGGTGTTGCTGAAAGACGTAACAGAACGTTAATTGAAACTGCGAGAACTATGTTAGCCGACTCAAGTTTACCGGTTAACTTCTGGAGTGAAGCTGTGGCTACAGCATGTTATACAATGAACCGATTGTTAGTAGTCAAGAGACATGGAAAGACTTGCTATGAATTGCTACATAAAAGAAAGCCTAACATTAAACATTTCGAACCATTTGGTGCACCGTGTTCAATTATGATACGAGATACTGGAGGAAAATTTAATCCTAAGGCTGTTCCTGGTATATTTCTTGGTTATGGGAATCCAAACAAAAGAGTTTTCAACACTGTATCTAAACGTGTTGAAGAACATTTCGAAGTAGATGTTCAAAGAAATGCTGCTATTCCTGCTGGGAAAGGTTTTTCATGGCAGTTTGATTATGAAGATTTGTTTGATTCTTTTGGTCTTCCGTCTGTTGCTACTGATGATGAAGTTATTGCAAAATTGCTGAATGAAATGCAGACGTCTCCATCACAAATGGTTCCGCAATCACAAACGGCACCACAACATCACACAGTGCCGCAACAACAACTTGTTCAAGATGATGAAGAATTCGGTGATTATCAAGATGATCCATCTTATGATGGATCTGATTCTGAAGAGGAGTCACAACCTATAGATAGTGGCGAAAGTGTTCATAATCTGCCACAAATTGTAGAAGTTCAGGAAGAACAACCAGAACCTGAAGGTGTTCGTAGATCATCACGAACAGTTGTCCTACCTCGACACTTAGATGATTTTATTGTTGATTCGAAAGGAGTTTCTGGAGCACCATCAAATGATGCCTCAACGTCTGAAAATTAGAATGATTCAACTGAAAATGTTATGCAAGCTTTCTATTCTTCACTAAATAGGTCAGGCAAACTCTTCTTACATGCATATTCATGCTTTTTGTGTCAAATTGAACCAAATTCTGTTGAGGAAGTTCTTCTTTATGATGATTGGGTAAATGCCATGCAAGAAGAGCTTTTGCAATTCAAGCATTTAGGAGTATGGAAACTGGTGACTCCGCCTCATGGTTGCAAACCTTATGGGCTTCGATGGGTATGGAAGAATAAAAAAGACGAGCAAGGTATTATAATTCGAAATAAAGCTAGACTGGTTGTGAAGGGATACCAACAGATCCCTGATATAGATTATGATGAAGTATTTGCACCAGTGGCTAGACTTGAGGCAATTCGAATATTTTTGGCATTCGCATCTTTTAAAGGCTTCAAGGTCTATCAAATGGATGTCAAAAGCGCCTTTTTGTACGGGACTCTCAATGAGACCGCGTTTGTTAAGCAACCACCGAGTTTTACAGATCCACATTCTTCAGAAAAGGTATATCGTCTAGAAAAAGCACTGTATGGGCTTCATCAAGCTCCAAGAGCGTGGTATGGTACGTTGTCCAACTATATGATTGATAATGGTTTCAGAAGAGGTGTCATCGATCAGACACTTTTCATCAAAGAAAAGGGCAAGCATATTATGCTAGTACAGGTGTACGTGGATGATATTATCTTTGGATCTACAGATAAGACGATGGTGGATGATTTTGAGGAAGTAATGCAAAAACGGTTCAAGATGAGTTCAATGGGAACTATCAAATTCTTCCTTGGTATTCAGGTTGTACAAACAAATTAGGGTATCTTTTTACATCAGACAAAATATGTATCAGATATTCTGAAAAGATTCAAAATGGAAGATGAACGTCCTGCAAGGGCGCCGCTATCGGTAAATCACGGGATTACATCGGATAAGGAAGGTGATAAGGTTGATCAAACCTTATATAGAGCCATCATTGGTTCGTTGATGTATCTAACAGCGTCTCGCCCTGATATCATGTTCGCAGTTTGTTTATGTGCTCGCTATCAAGCAAATCCGAATGTACATCATTTGCTTGTGGTGAAAAAGATTATGCGTTATTTAAAGAAAACTCCGAATTTGGGCCTATGGTATCCCTGTGATAATGATTTTGTACTGACAGCTTATAGTGATTCTGACTATGGTGGATTCAAGAAAGATTTTAAATCAACATCAGGAGGTTGTCAATTCCTTGGAATCAGACTAGTTACATGGCAGTGCAAGAAGCAGACAGCAATGGCCTTGTCCACTTGTGAAGCTGAATACATTGCTGCAGTAAGCTGTGCATCTCAGGTTGTGTGGATACAACAGCAGCTTCGTGACTACGGTTTGAATATTTCTAACACTCCTATTTTTGTTGATAATTCTGCTGCCATAGTTGTTACGAAAAATCCTGTGAATCATTCTAAGACCAAACATATAGGGATTAAATACCATTTTATTCGAGACTGTTATGAGAAAGGGCTAATTGATGTTGTCCAAATTGGCACAACTACGCAAAGGGCTGATCTTTTCACAAAAGCTTTTGATAAACAACGTTTTGATTTCTTGTTAACTGAGTTAAGTGTCAAAATATTGTCAGATGTCGTTCCTGACGAAGAGACCAAAGAGTAACTTCATTTTATGTGTTCTGCATGCATAGCTGTATATACTGTGTGGTTATATTTCTTTTCTTTCTGATTGTTTCTGTGTGTTCAAAATCCAAAAACCAAAAAGATTTTAGATTTTTAGTATTTTAGGGGGAGTAATGAATGCAACATCAGATATTCAGAAAATAAAAAAACGAGTTTGATCTAAATAAAAATGGGATACGGACTTAATCATAGAATGAGATGATCATAATCACAATCATGTAAATATCTTGATAAGGAACTCATGGAAAGGTTTACAGCGGTTGAGGGTAGTCACTTAATTACCACAGGTGCATACTTTAAAGAAAATTGTTGAGGAAATCAACAAAAGGTGAGGGTATCCCCTTTCATGACGTATAATCTAGAAACACATGATGTAGAATATCCCCAAGCAAATTCCAAATTGCTGCACCATTGAGTCTCACGACTAATTGGGATATTCAAGCGATCAATAAGCGTTGAAAATGTTCTGATTGACTGTGCATACTGACTTCTATCAAACTTTAATTCTTGAATCGTACCTAAACTCCAAAATAGTAAGTTTATCTCAATGAGAGTGTCTTTCCTGTGAACGGGTTGAAAAGTGTGGTTCTATATTACAGACAGTCCATGAATGAATGATTTAAGTTAATTGTTACACAAATGAAGAAAAGAGATCTTCATCGCAAGGAAGTCAATTCGAGAACTAAATCAAAGTCAAGACTGCAATGTGTTGTAAAAAAAAAAATTATGGCACATTGCATATCAAGTTATTATATCATGAAAACAGATGTGAAATCATGGAAGACGAAAATATCAAGGTCAAGATAATGATGAAATCGAGAAGAGAAGTCTTTGTAAGAATACTAATGAGTATGAAGATTACCAAGAAGAACTTAAATCATTCATACTTCAACAAAACCATTCTATTGGACATATTATCGTTGTCTGTGATATGGGACTGTGCCCATTAAGGCCTAGACAGCGAAAGATGTTTTCAGAGGGATATTCTGAATAATCACTTATTAAGAAAGCTACGTCATTCATTCCGTTTCCTCCAATAACTTTGATAATAAAGAAGGAATGAGATTGATAGCAGTTGGTTACATAAAAGATTGCTCGATTGACAGAATATTAAATATACTATGAGATCCATCAGAATCATATGAATTGAAAAGTATACGTTACGATAGAAGCTAATGGCTGACAGGGATATTCCAAAATTACTATGAGAACCTTCCTGTTCAATTAGACCTAACGTATGTGTTTGTGGTAACGGAAAGCATCAATAGACTTGTGCTCAATTGACTACCTAAAAAATCGTGCGATCTCACATTGATGACCGAGTCTGTGATTGAATCTAACATAGCAATATGTTAAAGTAATTTAATTAACTTGGTCATCAAAATGTCTAAGAGGAAAGTCTGTAAAAGGTTAATGAAAATAGATACCATGTTAAGATCAATTTCTCTGTTATTGTTTGTTTTTACTTGTGAAATTTTGTGTACATATTGTTGTCTGAATGTTGATTGAACATGTAAACTTTTTGATATTTTAGCTTCCTTAGGTTTATGACTTACAGAAACTGCTTCCTGTAAATAACATGTTCTATACCATACAATCTTGGATCTTTCTTAACCTTGATCATTGACTTTCTGACATGAATTGTACTTCATTTGCATTTTTATTGTGATAAGTTTTAAAATCCTAAAAACTACAAAAAGATTTTTCAGTGTGTTGATATTTATTTTGAAAAATACAAAAACATTTTATTTGTTTGCTTATGTGAATATGTGTATATTTCCTTGAAGTTACAAATAGTGTCTCGACGTCAAAAAGAAACGAACTACACATCTCAAATCATAAACTTGTTAAAGTCTTCAAAACGAAAATATTTTGCGTGTAAAATCATCCAGTGGATGTGAATAGAGGGAATTATCGTGGTTTCTGTATCGAAAAATAATTTTTTATTTAGGAGGAGACAGTTGACCGATTTGGAATATAAGTCGGTCGACATTGAATAAAAATCGACCGACTTACTGGGTTGTTACATATGTCGGTCGTTTGTCACGTATGTTGACTGATTGTCACATATGTCGGTCGACATAATACCTAAGTCGACCGATTTTCTAGCTGAGTATAAAAAGGCCTCAGACGGCCGATGTTCTGTATTTCGTGCGATTGTATTGTTTTACCAAAAATTTGAACTTTGCAAGGAGGAGTTTTTGATCGTGTTTTTCGTATACAACTTTATTTCGTGATTCCAGCGCCGTAATCCAATCGAGGTAATTCGTTCTAAATCGAAAGTTATAGAAGTTTCCTGTTTTCTTTTCTTTTTGATTCAATTTGTATTATTTTGGACCTGTAATTGATAATTGTTGAGTAGATACTATATATCGGCCTCCTCTGTACTTGTATTAGTCATTGATTGAACCAAAAACACCTTAAAATCGATGAATTTGAGTTTGGGTATGTGTTTTTGCTTTGTTACACAATCGACTGATTTATCTTATGTCGGGCGACTTTCTAAGTCGATCGATTTATGTATATGACGGTCGACTGTCCTTGAAAATCGCCCGACTTATATTGTATGTCGACCGACTGTTGTTCCTTGTATTTTTCCCTTATGTTTTTCGATTTAACGCTTTTCGATTATTGTATATATGTTTGTATAGCAGAATCAATGGCTCAACAGGGTAGTCCAGTGAACGAAGACGTACATGAGGAAGAGGTGATTCTGTCCAAGAATCTTCCAGGCCTGACGGCAAGCGAAAATGCCAATCTAGAGGCATGTCTAAACGAGGAAGGACCTGAAGCAAAGGAAGGCTTCGTTGATATTATCAAGTTCTTGAAAAGGTCCAGGATTTATACTGCAATCACCCTAGAATGCAAGGCATACTACTCGCACCAACGAGAATTCTGGAATAATGCTTCTATTGTCACTGAACAAGGAAGGAAGGTGATACGAAGCAGCGTTGGTGGTACAATTGTGAAGATCTCGGCACAGACAGTTCGTGAAGACTTAGGTTTTTCAGATAATGATTCTATGCCAGTCACACTGAATAGAACTAAGGTCCGAAGGTGTCTAGTAAGATGTGGATACTCTGGTGATCCGATGAAAGGTGCTGTTAAGAGAACTCGATTCTGTCATCAATACAAATACCTAACTTTGGTGTTGTTGAGATGCATAAGTCCAATGGTAGGCGGTTTTGATGAGCTGGACGAGACTTATAGCTCGATGTTTGCAGCTCTAGTTCTTCATGCGGATTTCAATTTCTCTGAAGTGATTTTCAGAAGCATGTTGGTGAACGTGAAAAAGAAAAGCCACTTAATGTTTCCTAGGTTCTTGAAGGTGATGATTGAAAAATAAGTGCAAGGATTGAATAAGGTTTGGGAGGATGAGATTAAGCTGAATCATCTGAACGACTTGACTTTCAATCGAGTCAAGCAAAAGAGAGGTCCGGATGAACCATTCAAGAGATTGGTTGGCCACCTCGCAAATGAAAACTATGTATGTCCACCAGGTGCTGCATGTCGTCATGAGAACAGTACGTCGGGTAATGAAGATGATATCGTCGCAGTTGGTGAAGACGATCAAGAGGTTAATCAGCCACCGCCAATTGTTACAACTGAACAGATACTGGTTGATGAAGACGATGAAGGAGATGACTTTGACCCTGATCAATTCGAGCTGAGAAAGCGAAAACAATCTGAGGGTCCTTCAGTTACGACAAAGCCAAAGCAGAGGCGAATAAGATTCATTAAGAAGGTAAAAAGGACTTAGTCGTCTTCAGCTACTGAACAGCGACAATCACAACCACAACGACAACCTTCAGCTGCTGCTACTCAAGAAACACGTGCTGAAACTGATACAGGAGTTCATGCTGCTGCATCCACGACTGTTATTACACAAGATGCTACGGTTTCTATATTAAGCGAGAAGGTTGTAAATATGGCTTCTGAATTTGAAAAGTTTAAAGAAAAAGCTGATGAACGAGAGAGAAGAAAGGATGCTGAGATTGCCAAACTGACCAAGCAGGTTGAAGATCAACAGGTTGAAATGAAGAAGTTACAAACTAAGTTTGATGCTCAGAATTTGCTGATTGTAAAGGCAGACTGCAGCGAACAAGGCACTGTCGAAGGTGCTTGAGTGGGAAAATAATTTCGATATTGAGGCTGTTGATCTCGAGGAGGATATAGACTTTGGTAATTTTAACGATCAAGGCGAGGATGAGCTAGGTTTGGATCTTGCTAAAGGCACAAGCGAGAACCCACTGTCAGTAATTCCTCTAAATATTGATTATTCTTTACGTGATTTTTTGGCAAAGCAGGATCGTCTGAATCACTCAGTTGTATTTGATGATTTAGAAGAAGGGGAGATCCCGCCGGATCTAAGCGCTGAGGAGAAGGCCGAGCTAGTGCGTTAAGAGCAACAAGCAAGTACTTCAGCTGACGCAACTGCTAGCTCATCTTTTGAGAATCGTTACGATTCTAGTGATGATTTTGAGGAAATTGTCGTAAGAAATGAAAACGACAACGATTTTGATGAAGTAATTATTGAAGATGAACCAATAGGTGATTTTCCAGAGTACGAATGTAATAACGATAAATATCTACCTACGTTTCAAGACTACTTCAAAATGAATGAAGATATTGATAACGATTCTCAAAATGAGACTATTAATTTAAGAAACTCGAAAACGATATATATAACGATTATCGTTATAACAACGTCTTACTAGGTACATATGAATCATATTAAGATATTGATACACTTGGTTAATTATGTTAAATGATAAGTAAATATATTATTAAGTGTATTAACAATGAAATACATATGTAAAAAAATAAGACTACTAACTTAATGATTTCGAAACGAGACATATATGTAATGATTATCATTGTAACGCATTTAACTGTATATACATCATACTAAGATATATTATATATCATAATATCATGATAATATAACAATTTAACATCTCATTTGTTATAATAAACAATGGGTTAACAACATTCAACAAGATCGTTAACCTAAAGGTTTCAAAACAACATTTACATGTAACGACTAACGATGAATTAACGACTCAGTTAAAATGTATATACATGTAGTGTTTTAATATGTATTCATACACTTTTGAAAGACTTCAAGACACTTATCAAAATACTTCTACTTAACAAAAATGCTTACAATTACATCCTCGTTCAGTTTCATCAACAATTCTACTCGTATGCACCCGTATTCGTACTCGTACAATACACAGCTTTTAGATGTATGTACTATTGGTATATACACTCCAATTATCAGCTCTTAGCAGCCCATGTGAGTCACCTAACACATTTGGGAACCATCATTTGGCAACTAGCATGAAATATCTCATAAAATTACAAAAATATGAGTAATCATTCATGACTTATTTACATGAAAACAAAATTACATATCCTTTATATCAAATCCATACACCAACGACCAAAGACACCTACAAACACTTTTATTCTTCAATTTTCTTCATCTAATTGATCTCTCTCAAGTTCTATCTTCAAGTTCTAAGTGTTCTTCATAAATTCCAAAAGTTCTAGTTTCATAAAATCAAGAATACTTCCAAGATTGCAAGTTTACTTCCAAGTTTTCTAAATCCATTCCAAGTAATCATCCAAGATCAAGAAACCTTTGTTACTTACAGTAGGTTATCTTTATAATACAAGGTAATAATCATATTCAAACTTTAATTCAATTTCTATAACTATAACAATCTTATTTCGAGTGGAAATCTTACTTGAAATTGTTTTCGTGTCATGATTCTGCTTCAAGAATTTCAAGCCATCCAAGGATCCTTTGAAGCTAGATCTATTTTTCTCATTTTCAGTAGGTTTATCCAAGGAACTTGAGGTAGTAATGATGTTCATAACATCATTCGATTCATACATATAAAGCTATCTTATTCGAAGGTTTAAACTTGTAATCACTAGAACATAGTTTAGTTAATTCTAAACTTGTTCGCAAATAAAAGTTAATCCTTCTAACTTGACATTTAAAATCAACTACACACATGTTCTATATCTATATGATATGCTAACTTAATGATTTAAAACCTGTAAACACGAAAAACACCGTAAAACCGGATTTACGCCGTCGTAGTAACACCGCGGGCTGTTTTGGGTTAGTTAATTAAAAACTATGATAAACTTTGATTTAAAAGTTGTTATTCCGGGAAAATGATTTTTATTATGAACATGAAACTATATCCAAAAATTATGGTTAAACTCAAAGTGGAAGCATGTTTTCTAAAATGGTCATCTAGACGTCGTTCTTTCGACTGAAATGACTACCTTTACAAAAATGACTTGTAACTTATTTTTCTGACTAAAAACCTATACTTTTTCTGTTTAGATTCATAAAATAGAGTTCAATATGAAACCATAGCAATTTTATTCACTCAAAACGGATTTAAAATGAAGAAGTTATGGGTAAAACAAGATTGGATAATTTTTCTCATTTTAGCTACGTGAAAATTGGTAACAAATCTATTCCAACCATAACTTAATCAACTTGTATTGTATATTATGTAATCTTGAGATACCATAGACACGTATACAATGTTTCGACCTATCATGTCGACACATCTATATATATTTCGGAACAACCATAGACACTCTATATGTGAATGTTGGAGTTAGCTATACAGGGTTGAGGTTGATTCCAAAATATATATAGTTTGAGTTGTGATCAATACTGAGATACGTATACTGATGTGTTGCGAGGTGTATACGAAATAGTTTATATTTTACTAGGAAAAACTATTAAATACGATACAATTTTACACAAGATATTTATTTATTTATAGAATGGATATACTTAAACCTTGCTACAACACTTATAGGCAGTGTACCTAATCGTACAGTAGTGTAGTTTTTAGTAAGTCCGGTTCATTCCACAGGGAAATCTTTAAACAAAGCTTAACGCTATATTAGTTTACTTTTTATAAAAATACAAATATATATATATAAGTAATATTATTATTATAAAGGGGGGTTTTTACCGTTTAATGACCGGTTTGTCGATTTTAAAACTTTAGTCGCAGTTAAAACCTAATGTAAAATATTAAATAAATAAAAGACTTAATTTAAAGCGTAAAGTAAATAACGATAATGAAATTGCGAATAATAAAAGTGCAATAAAATAAACTTGCGATAATTAAAGAGTACGATAATTAAAAGTGCGATAAAATAAAATAACAATAAAAATGCGATAATTAGAAGTGCAATTAAATATAAAATAAAAGAAATTAAATATGAAATAAAAGAATTATGCTTATTTAAACTTCCGTAATCATGATGTTTGACGTGTTGATTTTAGTTTTATGCCCATGGGTTAATTGTCCTTTGTCCTGGATTATTTAATATGTCCGTCTGGTTTTTGTCCATAACAGTCCATCAGTCATAAATATAAAGTGCGAGTGTCCTCGTCAAATTATCCTTATACCCGAAGTTAAATATTCCAACTAATTGGGGATTCGAATTGTAACAAGGTTTTAATACTTTGTTTAATGAATACACCAGGTTATCAACTGCGTGTAAACCAAGGTTTTACTACTTTGTTAGCAATTACACCAATTACCCTTGAATGTAATTTCACCCCTGTTTTAATTATTCTAGTGGCTATTAATCCATTCCCGTGTCCGGTTAAATGAACGATTATTCGTACATATAAATACCCCGCCCATCGTGTCCGATCGAGTGTATATGGTAATTTATAGGGACGCCCAATTATAAATCTTTATATTAACATTAACAAACTTTCATTTAGTTAAACAAATATAAAGCCCATTAATAGCCCATAGTCTAATTTCCACAAGTGTCGTTCTTTTGTCCAAACCCCAATTATGGTACAAAGCCCAATTACCCAATTTTAGTAATTAGCCCAACATCATGATTACTTCGTTTTAAATAAGCATAATAATAACTTAGCTACGAGACATTAATATAAAAAGGTTGAACATAACTTACAATGATTAAAAATAGCGTAGCGTTACACGGACAGAATTTCGACTTACACCCTTACAACATTCGCTAACATACCCTTATTATTAGAATTATAATTAAAATTAAAATTAAAATATAAATTATATATATATATTTTACGTATATATGAGAGAAGAGAGAAAGATGGATATGTTTTTGGTTCACCAAAGCTCGATTTTTATAGGAGGTGTGGCCTGACTTTTCATGCCATGCGATCGCATGGACTTCCTTCTTCCTGGCCATGCGATCGCATGGCCAGCTGGGAGAGCTCACATGTTGCTTGTTTCCTTGTGCCGACGTTTTATAAATAATATAATATATTAAATAATTATAAGAATTATTTAAATATTATATTATATTTATGTGCATAGTTGACTTGTAATTTTTAGTCCATTTCGTCGAGCGTTGAGAGTTGACTCCGGTCCCGGTTCCGGATTTTCGAACGTCCTTACGTACAATTTTATATTTTGTACTTTGCGTTTTGAATCTTGAACTCTTGTAATTTCGAGACGTTTCTTATTAATAATTGGAACCTCTTTGATTGTCTTTTGTACTTTTGAGCTTTTTGGTCGTTTGCGTCTTCAATTCGTCGAATCTGTCTTTTGTCTTCACCTTTTATTATTTAAACGAATATCACTTGTAAATAGAATAATTGCAACTAAAAGCTTGTCTTTCTTAAGGAATAATGCTATGAAATATATGTTCGTTTTTAGCATTATCAAATATTCCCACACTTGAGCGTTGCTTGTCCTCAAGCAATATCGTCTTGAAATACTAGAATCACTTCTTTATTCTTCACACTTTGTACATCAGTGATTTTTATACGACGGTATAAACAATGGTAGTAACGATATGGTTTACAGTCCCACATGACTATAAAAATTTAGATCCATTAAGGAAATTGGATCTTTATGAAAACAATTGATCTTTTGAAAATTAAATCTAGTTTTTACCCTAGATAAGTTTTCAAGAATAACCCTTTACCGGTGTTTGCAAAATATTTTTGTGGGTTTGGTGGTGATGTGCAGCGGGGTGTATATAAAATAGCTTATATTTTACTAGGAAAAACTATTAAATACGATACAATTTTACACAAGATATTTATTTATTTATAGAATGGATATACTTAAACCTTGCTACAACACTTATAGGCAGTGTACCTAATCGTACAGTAGTGTAGTTTTTAGTAAGTCCGGTTCGTTCCACAGGGAAATCTTTAAACAAAGCTCAACGCTATATTAGTTTACTTTTATAAAAATACAAATATATTATTATTATAAAGGGGGGTTTTTACCGTTTAATGACCGGTTTGTCGATTTTAAAACTTTAGTCGCAGTTAAAACCTAATGTAAAATATGAAATAAATACAAGACTTAAATTAAAGCGTAAAGTAAATAACGATAATGAAATTGCGAATAATAAAAGTGCGATAAAATAAAATTGCGATAATTAAAAAGTACGATAATTAAAAGTGCGATTAAATAACAATAAATAAAAGTGCGATAATTAGAAGTGCAATTAAATATAAAATAAAGGAAATTAAATATGAAATAAAAGAATTATGCTTATTTAAACTTCCGTAATCATGATGTTTGACGTGTTGATTTTAGTTTTATGCCCATGGGTTAATTGTCCTTTGTCCTGGATTATTTAATATGTCCGTCTGGTTTTTGTCCATAACAGTCCATCAGTCATAAATATAAATTGCAAGTGTCCTTGTCAAATTATTATTATACCCGAAGATAAATATTCCAACTAATTGGGGATTCGAATTGTAACAAGGTTTTAATACTTTGTTTAATGAATACACCAGGTTATCGACTGCGTGTAAACCAAGGTTTTACTACTTTGTTAACAATTACACCAATTACCCTTGAATGTAATTTCACCCATGTTTTAATTATTCTAGTGGCTATTAATCCATTCCCGTGTCCGGTTAAATGAACGATTATTCGTACATATAAATACCCCGCCCATCGTGTCCGATTGAGTGTATATGGTAAATTATAGGGACGCCCAATTGTAAATCTTTATATTAACATTAACAAACTATCATTTAGTTAAACAAATATAAAGCCCATTAATAGCCCATAGTCTAATTTCCACAAGTGTCGTTCTTTTGTCCAAACCCCAATTATGGTACAAAGCCCAATTACCCAATTTTAGTAATTAGCCCAACATCATGATTACTTCGTTTTAAATAAGCATAATAATAACTTAGCTACGAGACATTAATATAAAAAGGTTGAACATAACTTACAATGATTAAAAATAGCGTAGCGTTACACGGACAGAATTTCGACTTACACCCTTACAACATTCGCTAACATACCCTTATTATTAGAATTATAATTAAAATTAAAATTAAAATATAAATTATATATATATATATATATCGTATAGATAGAGAAGAGAGAAAATAGAATATGAAATTTGATCAGAATTCGGTTTGCTTTATAGCCAGAGTTGAATTTTGGGGCTCCGCGACTCGCGGCAAAATCCCCTTCAAACTCCGCGAGTCGCGGAGGTTAATTTTACAGCTCAGTCCTTGGAGTTTTCTCTGCCGACGGTTTTTAATATATATATATATAATATATATATAATTAATATAATTAATTATATATTATATTATATTTATATACATAGTTAACTTGTAATTTTTAGTCCGTTGCGTCGAGCGTTAAGAGTTGACTCTGGTCCCGGTTCCGGATTTTCGAACGTCCTCGCGTACAATTTAATATCTTGTACTTTGCGTTTTGAATCTTGTACTCTTGTGATTTCGAGACGTTTCTTATCAATAATTGGAACCTTTTTGATTGTCTTTTGTACTTTTGAGCTTTTTGGTCGTTTGCGTCTTCAATTCGTCGAATCTGTCTTTTGTCTTCACCTTTTATTATACAAACAAATATCACTTGTAAATAGAACAATTGCAACTAAAAGCTTGTCTTTCTTGAGGAATAACGCTATGAAATATATGTTCGTTTTTAGCATTATCAGGTGGGTTTCAGATTTGAAAATTTTAGCTCAAAACTTGCGGTTTTGTGTCACCCACTTGCTAACCTTGTATTTGGAAAGCAACACGTCCAGTTTACTTGTCCCGTATATTACCTTTCGGTAAACTACCGTCCGGTTGTAATGGAAAGCGTTGAACAAGCAACTGTTAAGGCAATGTCCCCTGACATGCTTTTAATTATGGTCTATAACGTGTCGGACGCAATTACTATCCTTGGTAGGAGCAATAGTAAAGCTTACCCTTATGATTTTTCGGTATGGCACAAGGTCCTGTCTTTGACCACTATGCAACCACCGTTCTTACGGTTGACACCCGATTTGGTTCAGGTGACCTAATGAATTCCAGGTGAATTCCTAGGATTTCACGTTCAATGGTAATGAACGCATTAAAAATAGGGTTTTCAGAAAACAAATCGGTTTGTAATTTTGATCAAAATATTTTCTCGTTCAAGCTCGAGTTTAGATATCATTGAATTCCATGAGTTTGTAATTCTCAATCTTTAAGGTCAATCTCTAGGATTGAGTAATATCAGTCTTTAAAGCTGATTTTTAATCTTTAAGGAGATTATCCTTTCTGGGGATCTGATTCATTAGTCTTATCTAGCTAATTTGCATGGTGCCCCCCCATTTTACAAGATAAATCCTTCTCATGGTTAGGATAAATCTGACCACATGGCTACCCTGTTTGATGCTGAGGTCCGTGGATTTCCTGCTGATTTTAGTGATGACTTTTCTAGATTTTTCGTCAACCTACAACTGGTCTGGACGACAACTTCTTGACCTAAATCAAGAAGCGCGTGTCTTTTTCGGAAGACTTTACTTCCTTTTAATGATGGAATTGATTCATCGTGTAGATCCATCTTTTCTTTTCTTTCATTGGGTAAAACAGTTTAGTTTATTCCAAAGCAAAAGTATTTTCAGTTATTTGTTACAGATATATGTGACATATGTTTAAGATAACTTGGTAAATTTTCCCACACTTGGCTTTTATTTTCCTTTTTTTTATCGTCCTCTATTCCATTTTAAATGAATTTCAACATTTTGGTTTGTTTCTCAATTTATGTCCTTTTCGAGGTAACAATAATTTCGGTGTTAACACCTAGTTTTATCGTTCATAAATATGTATAAACATGATTTTGAGTTCATTTAATTGAAAATTTTGAAAAATTTTACTAGAATTGGGTAGTCAGTATATAAGACTAGGGCTGTTCTTTATTATCAGAGAGCACTAGATTCTAATACAACTACTACGTTACTAGTATTTTTAATGGTTAGCAAGTGTATAAAGTAAAAATTTTTAAAATCCGAAAGAATTTAACCCCTTCCCACACTTAAGATCTTGCAATGCCCTCATTTGCAAGAAATCAGTAACAATTTAAATTATTGAGGGTGATTTGTGTGAAAATGATTAAATTTTACCAAAGTTTCCAAATATATTGGCGTTTGTTTGCTGAATGATAAATGGTGCACATCATTTGTTCATTCCGTCTGTTGTGACATCACATTTATTTGTTATCTTGTCGTCAAAATTAGTAGCTTTTGCTGAACTTAATGCCAGTCTTTGAAAATGCGCTGTTTTACCCTGTTTTGAACAATCGACAATATACATACATACAAGTATAATCATGCATGGCAATTTGAAATGGGACTTAATATCCCACTTTCAAATTCTAAATATGAAATATTAGTACACAATAATAATAAAATAATAAAAATTACACAAATTTATCCAATAACATAAGTTTAAACATGAAAAAGTCAAAAGATAAAAACATAAAAATCATAAAAATAACCAATTGGAACTAAATCAGTCTGGATAGGGGTTCCAGTTCATCTCATCGGGTGGGTTCCATTGTTGGTTATAGGTGTTCTGATAGGCTTGGTTATAGTCATACCGGTTAAAGGGTGGTCGGATATCGGGGCTATGTGGCGGAAAATGAGCAGGTCGAGTAGGTACATAGTTATTTGGTACCTGATATGATAGCTGGCTCATGATTTGGTGCTGATGAACTAACCAGCTATCATGTTGGCGTCGCCTATAATCCTCGTATACTCGCTCGGAGTTCCACTGCTCATACATACTATGTCTTGCCTCGTTCGTCATTGCTTCCTCATCTATACGAACGTGGACGTCAAGAATAGCATCTCGAAAGACATCCCTAATGTCTTCCGCCTCCTCCATTTCCTCGTCTGAGCCTCTCTCTACCTGAGGATGAGATCCCTCATAGGGTACTGCCTGGTTACGTCTACTTTTCAATACCTTAGCACCCACATAAACTTTCAATCCTAAGGGCTCAACCTGTTCTCTACAAATCTGTAATGGACCCCCTTGGTTCCTATCAACACCTAAATACTCTCCAATGAGAGTAACAAAAATACCTCCTCCTATTATACTCCCGTCCTGCATTCCCTCTACCATTTTAGATAAATAAAAAGCAACACAGTAAGGGATATTGACAAAGCTTCTAGGATCCCGAATACACTTTAGGTAGAATAAATCATATAAGGTAATTTTTTCTTTATTATGACCTCTTTGTGTAATCGAGTTGGCCAAAAATCTATGAATAATACGAAGCTCGGCTCTGTCAATATGTGTATAGGAGTGTCCTCCTGCTCGTGTAAAAACATCAAAATGTGACATACGCCTCCAAATGGCGTCAGCGTCAAAGTTACTATCTACCCGTTCACCATAATGAATCAAGTTTGTACAATCGGGTAATAGCAACTCACCAGGAGTATATATCTGTAAGGCCCTGGCCATGTCCAGCATGGACATTCTGTACATCCTACCGCCAAGGATAAACCTAAGAAATCTTCTATCATCTATCCTAACTATATTTGTATCAAGTGATACAGTACTCATCAACTCAACACACCATTCCTTATATACAGGTCTACGAATGGTGAAAAGACGTTCCCAATCTGTAAAAGAAGAACTGCCATACCTTTGAACTAAAAGCTGTCTAACACGGTCAGCTAGATGGACCGTTTCCAAAGGGGCCCAATCAATTACCCTTGGCACCTCTACATTTTTTTTTACCAATTTGAATTTGTTCCTTTGATATGTCTCGTAATCTCTCCATCTTCTATCAAATCTCAGATTAGGATGTAGAGTGTGCTCAGGAATCGTTGGGAATTCTACTGGCGGCCTCATTGGGAATACTATGAATTCATCAACAAACTGTACTGGATCATAATAAGGTATGTGCTGATCAGGCTGTTGTTGTTCCTGTTGTGGTTCTTGTTCGTGTTGCATTTCTGGTTCTGGTTCTGGTTCTGGTGCTGGTCGTCTAGATGATGATGCTCCTGAACCTCCAGTATCGGCTCTCTGTAAAACACATTAAACACAAAAATTGTGCATCCAAATATGCATTAGTGTTAGCAAAATAACAACTTAAAACAATCACTATAACATGTTAAATCAAAATTAAACTTATACACATTTTCACAATTTTTCACAATTCTACACTTTTCAAATAAGCACATATGAAAATGTATACAAAATTCATAAGCATTTAACTCAAATAACATGTCAGAATATTCATTATTAATAATTAAACAAGTCTCAAATGGCAAATATATCACATTAATCAAGTTCATGAATTTTGGACTTAAAAAGTCCACTTTAATCTCCAAAAATCATGTTTAGGATCATTGTTTGGATCATTTAACTATCTAAACATGTTACACTACTCAATTTAGCAATAATTCATGACAAAAATCGGCCATAACCTGTTTATATCAAAAAGCCCCAAATTGCTCAAGAACACAAACCCTAGATTTCTAAAAATTTTGAAGTTTTTGGCTTCAATTCATATTAAATAGCATCAATCTAGGTTATACATGCATAAAATACTAACAATTTAACACTAATTACACTAGAAATTAACAAAATTGCATTAGGTAAAAAATTGGTAATTATCACAAAAACTAGGAATTTATAGAGTTTAGGAGTGTAATTTTTACCAATTTGCTGAAGAATGAGAATCTAGGCATGATTAGAGCAAGAAAAATGACGAATTACGGTGAATTTTGGTGAAATTTGGTGAATATTTGGGAGTATTTTCGGGTATGTGTGTGTGTTGTGGTGTAGAAGCAGACTCTCTGCTGTATTTGTTCCTGACCAGCATTTGGTCCCCATGCGATCGCATGGGTTCCAAGTGCAAACCCCATGCGATCGCATGGGGTGCCGGCTACAGTGTTTTCAGCCTTTTTTTTTTTTTTTTTTTTTTTTTTTTTTTTTTTGTAAAACCTTATGCTTTATAAAACTTATAATTAATTAAATTTTAAAAATTTTGTTTTCCTTTAGGAGCGAGGCCGTTTCGGATCGTTGTCCTAATCTGTCCCTCGACAAAATTTTAAAATTTGTCAAATCAAAGCGCGGTTTTTAAAAGTAAAGATTTTTTTTTGGTTTTTTTAATGTTTTTGACATACTTTAATTCAATAAGATTAAAAATAATGATAATAAAAGTTCTCGTCCCTCCCTCGGGTAAAGCAATTTAGGTTCAAAGACCTAGTCTTCAACTTACGACGAATTTTAAAAATCATATTTTTAACTTAATGAGATAAAGTAAATTTTTGTTTTTAAATTCACACAACATAAATATAAAATTCAAAATTAATATTAAAAAAAATCACACCAAACTTAAAATTTGAAATGCATAAAATTAAAAATTCATATTTTAAAAATTAAAAATTCACACCAGACTTAATTTAAAAATTCAAATATTTACAATTTTAAAAATATTGTTTTTACAAAGTTTACAATATTAATTTAAGATTTAAATATTTATTTTAAAAACATGGTAAAAATAAAATTAAAAATCTTTTTGGCTTTTTATCCCACTTTAATCAATCAAATATTATCAAAAATATGCGCCCCTCTTTTCGGTAAAGTAATTTCGGTTCCAAGACCTAATTTAACTCATGACGAATTTTTGAAATATTTTGGGTTGATTGATTAAAGATATTTATACCTTAAGAATAAACGTTAAATTTTGCAGTGATGTAATAAATTTTTGAATGATATCAATAATTTCGGTCGCCAAACCTAATTTTATTTAATACCAATTTAATACTTTTTAGCGAACAAATTAGCGTTTATTATCAAAAGGTTAAAAAATAAAAAAAAATAAAAATAAAAACTGTACAGACATACCTGTGAGATAAATTTCTTAGTTATATGATCTATCCCACTCATAAGATAGTCGGTTTAATTGGTTTTCCATGGCTACATAGGCGTAACCTCGAGCATTCAGTGTCTTTTCTTCTAAACATATGAACGGTCCGTCTCTGCATAAAGTAACAAATTCGGTATTTTAATAGGTTTGATTATTGGAACATTTACCTCCATGTGACCATTTTCCGCATTTGTGACATCGTTCTAGGTGTCGTGCTCTTCTTTTCGCTGCGGATTTTGATTTTCCTTTACCAAATTGTAACTTATTATCTTCGCATCTGGATTCTTTTCTAACTCCGTCCATTCTTTCTCTGATTACTGATACTAATTCACTCGGTAGTATGTCATTATTACGTTTAGTGATCAAAGCGTGTAACATTAGACCATGGTTTAGTTCACAGGCAGTCTTCATTTTGTAAAAACCTAAAAAAAAATAAAAATTCAGAATGGGGGGAGAAGACTAGTTCTTTAGGGTCTGCTAGGGAAAGACCATTCGGGTTCCATTTTCGAGAACTACACGAAAACAGACAATCTAACTCTAACAGAAATACATATTATCCTTTAAAGACTTGATTCTCCCCACACTTAGTTAGCTGTGGTGTCGAAATTGTGATTAACTTCATTGTCGACTTCCATCGGACCATGTATGTAATGTTTAACTCTGTGACCATTAACTTTAAATTCAATCCCATTTGAATTTATCAATTCTATCATTCCGTATGGGAAAACTCTTTTGACTATGAATGGTCCAGACCATCTTGATTTCAATTTTCCAGGAAATAGCTTGAATCGTGAATTGAAAAGAAGAACTCTGTCTCCTTCTTTAAATTCTTTTGAATTTCTGATTCTTTTATCATGCCATTTCTTCGTTCTTTCTTTATAGATTAACGAATTTTCGTATTCTTCATGTCTTAATTCTTCTAATTCATTTAGTTGACTTAATCGTAGACGTCCGGCTTCATGTAAATCAAGATTACATGTCTTCAAAGCCCAAAATGCTTTGTGTTCAATTTCTACTGGAAGATGACATGCTTTTCCATAAACAAGTCTAAAAGGTGTGGTTCCAATTGGAGTTTTGTAGGCTGTTCTAAAAGCCCAGAGTGCATCCTCCAATTTAATGGACCATTCCTTCGGATTTGATCCTACGGTTTTCTCTAGAATACGTTTTAAAGCTCGGTTGGTATTTTCAACTTGTCCACTTGTTTGTGGATGATATGCGGTGGAGATTTTATGAGTTACTCCATATCTTTTAAGAACTTTCTCAAGTTGATTATTACAGAAATGAGTACCCCGATCACTTATTAAAGCTTTCGGTGTTCCAAACCTTGCAAAAAGACGTTTTAAAAAGTTGACTACAACTCGTGCATCGTTAGTTGGGAGAGCTTGTGCTTCCGCCCATTTAGATACATAATCAATGGCTACGAGTATATATAGATTATTATGAGATTTTGGAAATGGACCCATAAAGTCAATACCCCAAATGTCAAATACTTCACATACTTGGATGACATTTTGTGGTTTTTCATCACGTTGATTTATTTTTCCGGCCCTTTGACATGCATCACAAGATTTGCAAAGAAGGTGTGCGTCTTTGTAAATTGTAGGCCAATAGAATCCAGCTTCATAAACTTTTCTTACTGTTAGTTGAGGCCCATAATGCCCTCCTGTTGGTCCTGTGTGACAATGGTTTAATATTTTACTAGCTTCATCTCCAAATACACATCGGCGTATTATTCCATCGGGACAACTTTTAAACAAATGTGGATCTTCCCAGAAATAGTGTTTTATATCACTGAAGAATTTCTTTCGTTTTTGGTACGATAATCCTTTTTCAAGGAATCCACAAACTAAGTAGTTTGCATAGTCTACAAACCATGGGATTTCTTTATAATCTATCTTCAATAGATATTCATCAGGGAAGTTGTCTTGTATGGCCGATTCATTTAGAACTTCTAATTCGGGATTTTCAAGACGAGAAAGATGATCAGCGGCGAGATTTTCTGCTCCTCTTTTATCTCGGATTTCAATATCAAACTCTTGTAAGAGTAAGATCCAACGGATTAATCTTGGTTTAGCATCTTGTTTTGAAAATAGGTATCTAAGAGCAGAATGGTCGGTATAGACCACCGTTTTTGCTAGAACGAGATATGATCGAAATTTGTCAAAAGCAAAGACAATAGCAAGGAGTTCTTTTTCAGTAGTTGTATAGTTCGTTTGTGCTCCTTGTAATGTCTTACTAGCATAATATATAGGTTGAAATCGTTTTTCAATCCTTTGTCCTAAAACGGCTCCCATTGCAAAATCACTTGCATCGCACATTAGTTCAAATGGTAGATTCCAATTTGGCGTTATCATGATCGGCGCATTAGTGAGTTTCTCTTTAAGAATATTAAAAGATTTGATACACTCATCTGAAAAGATGAATGGCACATCCTTTTCTAGGAGTTTATTCATAGGAGTGGCAATTTTAGAAAAATCTTTTATGAAACGTCGGTAAAAACCGGCATGCCCTAGAAAACTCCTAACTCCTCTAACATTGGTGGGATGTGGAAGTTTAGCAATTACATCTACTTTAGCTCTATCCACTTCAATTCCTTCTTTTGAAATTTTATGTCCAAGAACGATGCCTTCTTTAACCATGAAATGGCATTTCTCCCAATTAAGTACTAGATTTGATTGTTCGCATCTAATTAGCATTCGTTCTAGATTAACTAGACATGATTTAAATGTATCACCGAAGACTGAAAAGTCATCCATGAAAACTTCCATGCATTCTTCTATCATGTCGTGAAAAATCGCCATCATACACCTTTGAAAGGTTGCAGGGGCGTTACAAAGTCCAAATGGCATACGTTTGTAAGCAAAAGTACCATAAGGGCACGTGAATGTGGTTTTCTCTTGGTCTTCGGGTGCTATTGGAATTTGAAAATATCCGGAAAATCCATCTAGAAAACAATAGTAACTATTTCGGCTAATCTTGCCAACATTTGATCTATGAAAGGTAAGGGAAAGTGATCTTTTCTGGTGGCGTCATTTAATTTTCTATAATCAATACATACACGCCATCCTGTTACAGTCCTAGTAGGAATAAGCTCATTTTTCTCATTTGTAATGACAGTCATGCCACCCTTCTTAGGTACGCATTGAACTGGGCTTACCCATGGACTATCAGAAATTAGATATATCAAACCTGCATCTAGCAGTTTAATAATCTCTTTCTTAACTACATCTTGCATATTAGGATTTAGTCTTCGTTGGCGTTGCACATACGTTTTATGACCTTCTTCCATAAGGATTTTATGTGTGCAATACGAAGGACTTATTCCTTTAATATCATGAATCTTCCATGCAATGGCTGGTTTATGAGCTTTCAACACAGAAATGAGTTGTGATTTCTCATTTTCAGTAAGAGAAGACGATATTATTACAGGTAATTCAGATTCACCATGTAAATAAGCGTATTCCAAATGGTTTGGAAGTGGCTTTAACTCTAATTTCGGAGGTTCTTCTATCGATGATTTGTATCGATATCTGTCTTCTTCTTTTAGCATTTGAATTTCTTCTGTTGTTGGTTCATATCCATTAGCTATAAGTGTAGCTAACATTTCAGCTTCATCAATTGGTTCATTACCTTCTCCTAAAGAACATTCTCCTGTTCCTTGTAATTCTGGAAATTCTTCTAATAATTCTGCATGTGCATCTATAGTTTGAATATAATAACATGTATCATCTGCAGATTGTGGTTGTTGTATTGCTCTATCAACTGAAAAGGTAACACTCTCATCCTCTATACTTAGGGTCAGTTTCTTACCGAACACGTCTATCATTGCTTTAGCCGTGTTTAAGAATGGTCTTCCTAATATGAGAGGAACTTGAGAATCTTCTTCCATGTCCAAAACAACAAAATCTACTGGAAATACTAAAGTACCAACTTTAACTAGCATGTTCTCCATTATCCCTCTAGGATATTTTATTGATCTATCGGCTAGTTGTATGCTTATTCTGGTTGGTTTCAATTCTCCAAGGTCTAGTTTAGCGTATAGTGAATACGGCATTAGATTTATACTAGAACCTAAGTCTGCCAATGCTTCTATTGAACTAAGACTACCCAGAAAACATGGAATTGTGAAACTTCCTGGATCAGATAGTTTTTCTGGTATCTTATTCAACAGCACTGCTGAACAATTAGCATTCATAGTAACAGCCGAGAGTTCTTCCATTTTCTTTCTATTTGAGATTAGATCTTTCAAGAATTTAGCATATCTTGGCATTCCTGAAATCACATTAATGAAAGGAAGATTTACATTTATCTGTTTAAACATATCCAAGAATTTGGATTGCTCGGCTTCAAGTTTTTCTTTCTTCATTTTACTCGGGTAAGGAAGTGGTGGTTGGTATGGTTTAACATAAGGTTTATCCTTAACTGTGTTATCTTCATTAATCTTTTCAACTACCGGTTCTTTTTCCTTATCTTGATCAGGTTGTGGTTCTTGTGGAGTAGGAATGGTTTCATCAGAAGTTACAGGTATTTCAGGTGGTTTAAGTGTTGTACCACTTCTTGTGGTAATGGCTTTAGCTGTTTCATTTCGGGGGTTAGCGTTTGTATCACCAGGTAGACTTCTCGGTTTTCTTTCACCTATTAACCTTGCTAGGTTACTTACTTCTTGTTCCAGATTTTGAATAGAAGCTTGTTGATTTCTAAATGCTTGAGCATTTTGTTCATTGGTTTGTTTCTGAGATGTGAAAAACTGTGTTTGAGTTTCAACTAGCTTCGTCATCATATCTTCTAAATTCGGCTTTTTATCATCGGTTTGTTGTGGTGGTTTGTTTTGAAAATTAGGTCTTTGCTGGTTGTAAGTATTATTGGATACTTGTTGATTGCTAGGACCTCGTTGGTTGTTGTATGGAATATTTCGATTATAATTCTGGTTTTGATTGTAAATCGGTCTTGGCGGTTGATAATTATTCTGATAATTATTTCCAGGCCTTTGGTTTATGTATGAAATATTCTCTCTTTGTTCTATTGTTAATTCAATACTGAGACAATCTTTTGTCAAATGTGGTCCTCCACACTGCTCACAACTAATTCGTATTGAGTGAATATCCTTAGTCATCTTTTCCATTCGTCTCTCCACAGCATCTATCTTTGCGGAAATGGAATCTAAGTCATGACTAGAATCGGCTCTAGCTGCTTTAGATGATCTAATGATATCTTTTTCTTGGTGCCACTCATGTGAGTGGGAAGCAGTGTTATCAATAATTTTGTAAGTATCAGTTTCGGTTTTCTTCATAATAGAACCACCAGCTGCTATATCTATGTCTTTCCTTGTAGTGATGTCGCATCCTTGGTAGAATATTTGTACTATTTGACAGGTGTCTAAACCATGTTGCGGACATCCTCTTAACAACTTTCCATATCTTGTCCACGCCTCATATAGAGTTTCATTTGGTTTCTGTGTAAACGTAACAATTTCTGCTTGAAGTCTTACGGCTTTAGATGCAGGAAAGAATTGTTTAAGAAATTTGTCAACTAAAACATCCCATGTATCGATCGCCCCTTCAGGTAATGATTCCAAACAATCTTTGGCTTCTCCCTTTAAAGTCCAGGGAAATAACATGAGATATATCTGTTCATCCTCCACTTCTCGGATTTTAAATAGTGTGCAGATCCTATTAAAGGTACGTAGATGTTCATTTGGATCTTCCTTCGGCGCACCACTAAATTGGCATTGATTAGTCACCATGTGTAGAATTTGTCCTTTGATTTCATAATCTGGCGCGTTAATGTCTGGATGAGTAATTGCGTGACCTTGGCCAGTGCGTTTAGCTCTCATTCGGTCTTCCATACTTAACGGTTCCAGATTCTCCATAATTGAATTTGTTGAATCGGTATCACTAGATGATTCTGATTTAATGGTTCGTTCCTCAACAATCTCTGTTTGAATGATTGGTGGCTCCGGAGGAAAGTTTAATGGTTCAGGATCTACGAACCGTTCCTGAATATTCTCCGGATTCTCAATTGTGAGGTCGGGTTCAAAAAATGGATTATCGGAAATTTGAACTGAAGTACTTGGTCGACTGGATGACGATTCTAAAGAAAAATCAACGGCGGTTATATTTGCTAAATGTCTTGATCTAGTTACAGGTGGTGAACGTACAAAAGGTGATGAACGTCTTGCTCGGTGCATTCACTGAATATCCTATTAGTTTTAAAAAGGAAAGAAAAATTATAATAAGTTATCCAACCAATAGACTTTTCTGATTTTGCCCACGTTTCGAATAGCCAAAAGATGCAGCAGAGGGGCAGGATTCGTTTGGTCTCAATATAATTGAGGACTGTTTGGCTCCAATAACCCGGTCCACGTACAAATCCAACTATCACTACGAACCAGAAAATTTTGATGTCTATCAATTTAACCACTCAAAATAAATTTTCGTAATTTTAAGAAATTTAGATAAGAAGTAGAATAAAAATCTATGTCCTAAAACTAGAATAGCGAGAAATAAGAAAGAAAAAGAGTTCGTCGAAAAAGGTCGAAAAAGAAAAATGGTTGAAAAATAAAAGGTGACGGAAAAATAAAAGAAACTTATAAAAACTTAAAAATACTTTACTAACCTAACCTTATTACTACAACTAACTTAAAATTATAATCGCAAATTGAGATTACTAATTGGAATGATAATTGATACATAGTAAAAGGTGTCTAAAAATATTAAAGCTTACAGGAAAAACTAAATCCCAAATGGAAATAACTTAAAAAGAAACTAAAACTTAAAAAGGCGTCGCAAAATTCTAGAGCACCTAAATCTTAGTCTAAAGAAAAAGCACTTAAGGAATTCTACGGCAAAGCCTAAAAATCTAGAAGTAAAAATAATTATGGCAAAAACTATGAATTAAAACTAAATATGAGCTAAAAATACAAAAGTTACGCTAAAACGATTAAAAAGGGACAAAATATAAAAATATATAAAAAGTTGTAAAAAGTACAATTTTTATAAAAATATTATTTTTATATTATTTATTTTATAAAACTATTAATTTTATAATTTAATGAAAACTAAAATAAAACTAAATATAACAAATTAATAATAATAAAAACTAAACTAATAAAAAAAAATAATACCCTAATTAGGGTTTTAATTATATAATAATAATAATTTCGTAATTATTGCAGCAGGAAGTCAAATCTGGCGTGTCAGATGGGCTCATGCGATCGCATGAGTCCTTAGTTGCCCAGCCATGCGATCGCATGGGCTAGGGTTTCGGGCCATAGAGTGGGCTGCTACAGTACAGGCCGAATTAAATTTTTTTTTTTTAATAAAATTATGTAATATATTTATATAAATTAAATAAAACTTATATTTTTATAAAATAAAGATAAAGAAACTTTTATATAACTTACAAACTCTTAAAAAAATATTTATATTTATATTTTTGTTTTTATTTTTATATTTTCGAATATTTAAAACGTATTTCTACAAAACGTACTAAAAATAAAAATCTTTTTTTTATGTGTGTGGCGTTTCGCTTCGGCGTTTCCCCGGCAGCGGCGCCAAAAATACTTGATGTGTTGCGAGGTGTATACGAAATAGTTTATATTTTACTAGGAAAAACTATTAAATACGATACAATTTTACACAAGATATTTATTTATTTATAGAATGGATATACTTAAACCTTGCTACAACACTTATAGGCAGTGTACCTAATCGTACAGTAGTGTAGTTTTTAGTAAGTCCGGTTCGTTCCACAGGGAAATCTTTAAACAAAGCTTAACGCTATATTAGTTTACTTTTTATAAAAATACAAATATATATATAAGTAATATTATTATTATAAAGGGGGGTTTTTACCGTGTAATGACCGGTTTGTCGATTTTAAAACTTTAGTCGCAGTTAAAACCTAATGTAAAATATTAAATAAATAAAAGACTTAATTTAAAGCGTAAAGTAAATAACGATAATGAAATTGCGAATAATAAAAGTGCGATAAAATAAACTTGCGATAATTAAAGAGTACGATAATTAAAAGTGCGATAAAATAAAATAACAATAAAAATGCGATAATTAGAAGTGCAATTAAATATAAAATAAAAGAAATTAAATATGAAATAAAAGAATTATGCTTATTTAAACTTCCGTAATCATGATGTTTGACGTGTTGATTTTAGTTTTATGCCCATGGGTTAATTGTCCTTTGTCCTGGATTATTTAATATGTCCGTCTGGTTTTTGTCCATAACAGTCCATCAGTCATAAATATAAAGTGCGAGTGTCCTCGTCAAATTATCCTTATACCCGAAGTTAAATATTCCAACTAATTGGGGATTCGAATTGTAACAAGGTTTTAATACTTTGTTTAATGAATACACCAGGTTATCAACTGCGTGTAAACCAAGGTTTTACTACTTTGTTAGCAATTACACCAATTACCCTTGAATGTAATTTCACCCCTGTTTTAATTATTCTAGTGGCTATTAATCCATTCCCGTGTCCGGTTAAATGAACGATTATTCGTACATATAAATACCCCGCCCATCGTGTTCGATCGAGTGTATATGGTAATTTATAGGGACGCCCAATTATAAATCTTTATATTAACATTAACAAACTTTCATTTAGTTAAACAAATATAAAGCCCATTAATAGCCCATAGTCTAATTTCCACAAGTGTCGTTCTTTTGTCCAAACCCCAATTATGGTACAAAGCCCAATTACCCAATTTTAGTAATTAGCCCAACATCATGATTACTTCGTTTTAAATAAGCATAATAATAACTTAGCTACGAGACATTAATATAAAAAGGTTGAACATAACTTACAATGATTAAAAATAGCGTAGCGTTACACGGACAGAATTTCGACTTACACCCTTACAACATTCGCTAACATACCCTTATTATTAGAATTATAATTATAATTAAAATTAAAATTAAAATATAAATTATATATATATATATATTTTACGTATATATGAGAGAAGAGAGAAAGATGGATATGTTTTTGGTTCACCAAAGCTCGATTTTTATAGGAGGTGTGGCCTGACTTTTCATGCCATGCGATCGCATGGACTTCCTTCTTCCTGGCCATGCGATCGCATGGCCAGCTGGGAGAGCTCACATGTTGCTTCTTTCCTTGTGCCGACGTTTTATAAATAATATAATATATTAAATAATTATAAGAATTATTTAAATATTATATTATATTTATGTGCATAGTTGACTTGTAATTTTTAGTCCATTTCGTCGAGCGTTGAGAGTTGACTCCGGTCCCGGTTCCGGATTTTCGAACGTCCTTACGTACAATTTTATATTTTGTACTTTGCGTTTTGAATCTTGTACTCTTGTAATTTCGAGACGTTTCTTATTAATAATTGGAACCTCTTTGATTGTCTTTTGTACTTTTGAGCTTTTTGGTCGTTTGCGTCTTCAATTCGTCGAATCTGTCTTTTGTCTTCACCTTTTATTATTTAAACGAATATCACTTGTAAATAGAATAATTGCAACTAAAAGCTTGTCTTTCTTAAGGAATAATGCTATGAAATATATGTTCGTTTTTAGCATTATCATATACACTGGGTCGTGGATTGATTCAAGATAATATTTATCGATTTATTTCTGTACATCTAACTGTGGACAACTAGTTGTAGGTTACTAACGAGGACAGCTGACTTAATAAACTTAAAACATCAAAATATATTAAAAGTGTTGTAAATATATTTTGAACATACTTTGATATATATGTATATATTGTTATAGGTTCGTGAATCAACCAGTGGCCAAGTCTTACTTCCCGACGAAGTAAAAATCCGTGAAAGTGAGTTATAGTCCCACTTTTAAAATCTAATATTTTTGGGATGAGAATACATGCAGGTTTTATAAATGATTTACAAAATAGACACAAGTACGTGAAACTACATTCTATGGTTGAATTATCGAAATCGAATATGCCCCTTTTTATTAAGTCTGGTAATCTAAGAATTAGGAAACAGACACCCTAATTGACGCGAATCCTAAAGATAGATCTATTGGGCCTAACAAACCCCATCCAAAGTACCGGATGCTTTAGTACTTCAAAATTTATATCATATCCGAAGGGTGTCCCGGAATGATGGGGATATTCTTATATATGCATCTTGTTAATGTCGGTTACCAGGTGTTCACCATATGAATGATTTTTATCTCTATGTATGGGATGTGTATTGAAATATGAAATATTGTGGTCTATTGTTACGATTTGATATATATAGGTTAAACCTATAACTCACCAACATTTTTGTTGACGTTTAAAGCATGTTTATTCTCAGGTGAATACTAAGAGCTTCTGCTGTTGCATACTAAAATAAGGACAAGATTTGGAGTCCATGTTTGTATGATATTGTGTAAAAACTGCATTCAAGAAACTGATTTCGATGTAACATATTTGTATTGTAAACCATTATGTAATGGTCGTGTGTAAACAGGATATTTTAGATTATCATTATTTGACAATCTACGTAAAGCTTTTTAAACCTTTATTTATGAAATAAAGGTTATGGTTTGTTTTAAAAATGAATGCAGTCTTTGAAAAACGTCTCATATAGAGGTCAAAACCTCGCAACGAAATCAATTAATATGGAACGTTTTTAATCAATAAGAACGGGACATTTCAGTTGGTATCCGAGCGTTGGTCTTAGAGAACCAGAAAATTTGCATTAGTGTGTCTTATCGAGTTTGTTAGGATGCATTAGTGAGTCTGGACTTCGACCTTGTTTTCTTTAAAAATGATTGCTTAACATTTTTGTTGGAAACTATATATTATTAACATGTATATATTATGTGATATATTAATCTCGTAACATGTTTGATATTGTGTGATAGATATCTACCTCTAGCACAAATCCCATTGACTCACCTAATAATAACGAAGAGTTGAATATATATTGGACTGATTCACAAGTTCCCGAAGAAGAACTGGAAGAAGAATCAGAACCGGAAAAAGAATTAGAACCGGAAGAGGAGGAACCGGAGGAGGGATTAGAACCGGTGGGGGAAATAATAAAACGGTTAAGTAAAAGAAAATCCTCAACCAACCGACCAAGGTTAATTATGGTCAATGGTGTTTTCGCCAAGGAAGCAAAATATTGGGAGGATTACCAATTCTCCGATGAATCGGATTCCGACGAGAATTCCGATGATGTTATAGAAATTACCCCAACAGAATTTAAAAAAGCAAAAGAAAATAATAAGGGAAAGGGCATAAAAATAGAGAAATCAAATTCCAACCCTGATGAACTTTATATGTATCGTCAACCCTCGAAGTCCTTAAGTTGTAACAATGACCCGGGAACCTCTAAACCACCAGGTTTTTCTAAACCGTTGTGGAAAATGACAGCTCGTATTAGGGGAACATCATATATCCCTAGAAACTTGGCAAAACGAACCAAAACTGAAGAAGAAGAAATGAGCGAGTCGGAATAAGATAGTTGTATTCGTGTGGTGTAATATATGTAATATAGTGTGCTTATGCTTTATGATATATGTAAAAATTGCTTGTATTAATAAGTATTTTTTTTTTATGAATCTAACTCTTGTCTATTTTACAGTATAAAAACACAAAATGGATAAACAACCCAATATTTTAAGAGACCTACCCGGAGACATGATTGATGAAATCTTGTCTAGAGTCGGTCAGAATTCTTCGGCACAACTATTTACGGTGAAATCAGTTTGTAAGACATTCGAAGAACGTTCCAAGAATGTCTTGGTTTATAAGAGACTTTCGTTTGAAAGATGGGGGATATCACATTGGGAAACCCATAAGTTACGATGTGTTTACTTTGACGCATATATTGCGGGGAGCCCAAATGCTATTTTACGCAACGGGTTAAGAAATTATTTTGACTCAATGTATCCGAATATAGGACTTCATGATTTAGAAAAAGCAGCTAACATGCAACATAAAGAAGCATGCTATGATTACGGGTTAGTAATGTTCGCTTCTCACCAAAGTGAGAAAAAGAACATCGGGCTACAACTATTAAACAAAACGTTCCCACAAGTGACGGAGTCGGTAATTGGGGTAAGAAATGAGGTTTTTAGGTTATTACGAGACTGTTGGTCATTACGTAACCCTCGTACCTTTAACGACGTTACAACACGCTGTCTTATCAACTGCCATAACGGTTATGTTCCACAAGACCAAGGATGGGAAGTAGTCCTAGTAAAACCAGAATGCATGACTTGTTTCTGGACGTATGAATTACGTGTCTTTATTGCCTTTGCTGAACGATTTGTGTACTAGCTAGAATTAGCTTCACAACTATCTTGTATCAAAGTTATTGTGTGCTATTTTTCATGCTTTATGTAAAATAAGCGATATTGTAAGTTTGTAAAATATTGTATAAAAGTTTGAACGCGAAATATTATTATAATCAGTTTTTCATATAGAATTATAGTAGTTGAATTGTATATTAGCTACTAAGTATGAACTTAACGGGTAGGTACTACCCGAATTTAAACTTATAAAACGCTAATATGAAGAAAAAGCTTTTATAAATGAGTTCATATTATGCTACGAAATACTATTAACTACTCTTAATATTCTGTATGATTAACTTGTTCCATTTGACTATTTTGAAGGAAATGGCACTGACTACTCGACACACCGTGAATATGAATGAAGAGGAATTCCGTACTTTTCTAGCTTCAAACATAGCCGCAGTACAGGCTGCGCTACATACCAACAATAACCTTGGATCTAGCAGTAGAGGAAATCGTGTAGGATGCACCTACAAAGAATTCACTGCCTGCAAACCTTTGGAATTTGATGGAACCGAAGGACCGATCGGATTGAAACGGTGGACCGAGAAGGTCGAATCAGTGTTTGCCATAAGTAAGTGTACTGAAGAGGACAAAGTGAAGTACACTACGCATACCTTCACAGGTTCTGCGTTAACATGGTGGAATACCTATCTAGAGCAAGTGGGACAAGATGATGCGTACGCACTACCGTGGTCAGCATTCAAGCACTTGATGAACGAGAAGTACCGTCCCAGAACCGAGGTCAATAAGATCAAGACAGAACTTAGAGGGTTACGAACCCAAGGATTTGATATTACCACGTACGAAAGACGATTCACAGAATTGTGCCTATTGTGACCGGGAGCGTTCGAAGATGAGGAAGAGAAGATCGACGCGTTTGTGAAAGGATTACCGGAAAGAATCCAAGAAGATATAAGTTCACACGAACCCGCCTCCATACAACAGGCATGTAGAATGGCTCACAAACTAGTGAACCAGATTGAGGAAAGAATTAAAGAACAGACGGCTGAAGAGGCCAATGTGAAGCAAGTCAAAAGAAAGTGGGAGGAAAACGGTGATAAGAATCACCAATACAACAACAACAGCAATTACAATAATAATCGCAACAATTATCCCAACAATCACAACATCAATCACAACTACAACAAACGGCCCAACAACAACAACAACAACAACAACAACAACAACAACAACAGCAACTACAACAACCATCCCAACAACAATAACAACCGCAACAACAACAACAATCAGAAGCAGCTATGCCAAAGGTGTGAAAAGTATCACTCGGGGTTCTGCACCAAATTTTGCAACAAGTGTAAAAGAAATGGTCATAGCGCGCCGAAGTGTGAGGTCTACAGACCAGGGGTTAACAGAACGAAAGGAACAAATGGTGTCGGAATGAGTAATGGCGGAGCAAGTAGTGTCAGAGCAAGTTATGCCAATGTAGTTTGTTATAAATGTAGAAAACCGGGCCACATTATTAGAAATTGCCCGAACCAGGAGAACACGAATGGACAAGGCCGCGGAAGAGTTTTCAATATTAATGCGACAGAGGCACCGGAAGACCCAGAGCTTGTTACGGGTACGTTTCTTATTGACAATAAATCTGCTTACGTTTTATTTGATTCGGGTGCGGATAGAAGCTATATGAGTAGAGATTTTTGTGCTAAATTAAGTTGTCCATTGACGCCGTTGGATGGTAAATTTTTACTCGAATTAGCAAACGGTAAATTAATTTCAGCAGATAATATATGCCGGAATCGAGAAATTAAACTGGGTAGCGAAATATTTAAGATTGATTTGATACCAGTAGAGTTAGGGAGTTTTGATGTAATAGTTGGCATGGACTGGCTGAAGAAGGTGAAAGCAGAGATCGTATGTTATAAAAATGCAATTCGCATTGTACGAGAAGAAGGAGAACCCTTAATGGTGTACGGAGAAAAGGGCAACGTGAAGCTACATCTTATTAGTAATTTGAAGGCACACAAACTAATAAGAAAAGGTTGCTATGCTGTTCTAGCACACGTCGAGAAAGTACAAACTGAAGAAAAGAGCATCAATGATGTTCCCGTCGCAAAAGAATTTCCCGATGTATTTCCGAAAGAATTACCGGGACTACCTCCACATCGATCTGTTGAATTTCAAATAGATCTTATACCAGGAGCTGCACCAATAGCTCGTGCTCCTTATAGACTCGCACCCAGCGAGATGAAAGAACTGCAAAGCCAACTGCAAGAACTATTAGAACATGGTTTCATTCGACCAAGCACATCACCATGGGGAGCTCCTGTTTTGTTTGTCAAGAAGAAGGATGGTACATTTAGGTTGTGTATTGACTACAGAGAGTTGAACAAACTTACTATCAAAAACCGTTATCCACTGCCGAGAATTGACGACTTATTTGATCAACTACAAGGCCCGTTGGTTTATTTGAAGATCGATTTACGTTCTGGATATCATCAAATGCGAGTAAAGGAGGATGATATTCCAAAAACTGCTTTTAGGTCGCGTTATGGTCATTACGAGTTTATGGTTATGCCGTTTGGTTTGACTAACGCACCAGCTGTGTTCATGGACCTTATGAACCGAGTGTGTGGGCCATATCTTGACAAGTTTGTCATTGTTTTCATCGATGACATACTTATTTACTCAAAGAATGATCAAGAGCACGAAGAACATTTGAGAAAAGTGCTAGAAGTATTGAGGAAAGAAAAACTGTACGCTAAGTTTTCAAAGTGTGTATTTTGGTTGGAAGAAGTTCAATTCCTTGGTCACATAGTGAACAAAGAAGGTATCCAGGTGGACCCGGCAAAGATCGAAACCGTGGAAAAGTGGGAAACCCCAAAAACTCCGAAGTATATACGTCAATTTTTAGGATTGGCTGGTTACTACAGAAGATTCATCCAAGATTTCTCCAAAATAGCAAAACCCTTGACTGCATTAACGCATAAAAGGAAGAAATTTGAATGGAAGGATGAACAAGAGAAGGCGTTTCAATTATTGAAGAAAAAGCTAACTACGGCACCTATATTGTCATTGCCTGAAGGGAATGATGATTTTGTGATTTATTGTGACGCATCAAAGCAAGGTCTTGGTTGTGTATTAATGCAACGGACGAAGGTGATTGCTTATGCGTCTAGACAATTGAAGATTCACGAGCAAAATTATACGACGCATGATTTGGAATTAGGCGCGGTTGTTTTTGCATTAAAGACTTGGAGGCACTACTTATATGGGGTCAAAAGTATTATATATACCGACCACAAAAGTCTTCAACACATATTTAATCAGAAACAACTGAATATGAGGCAGCGTAGGTGGATTGAATTGTTGAATGATTACGACTTTGAGATTCATTACCACCCGGGGAAGGCAAATGTGGTAGCTGACGCCTTGAGAAGAAAGGACAGAGAACCCATTCGAGTAAAATCTATGAATATAATGATTCACACTAACCTTACTACTCAAATAAAGGAGGCGCAACAAGGAGTTTTAAAAGAGGGAAATTTAAAGGATGAAATACCCAAAGGATCGGAGAAGCATCTTAATATTCGGGAAGACGGAACCCGGTATAGGGCTGAAAGAATTTGGGTACCAAAATTTGGAGATATGAGAGAAATGGTACTCAGAGAAGCTCATAAAACCATATACTCAATACATCCTGGAACGGGGAAGATGTACAAGGATCTTAAGAAACATTTTTGGTGGCCATGTATGAAAGCCGATATTGCTAAATATGTAGGAGAATGTTTGACGTGTTCTAAGGTCAAAGCTGAACATCAGAAACCATCAGGTCTACTACAACAACCTGAAATCCCTGAATGGAAATGGGAAAACATTACCATGGATTTCATTACGAAATTGTCAAGGACTGCAAGTGGTTATGATACTATTTGGGTAATAGTTGATCGTCTCACCAAGTCAGCACACTTCCTGCCAATAAGAGAAGATGACAAGATGGAGAAGTTAGCATGACTGTATTTGAAGGAAGTCATCTCCAGCCATGGAATGCCAATCTCTATTATCTCTGATAGGGATGGCATATTTATTTCAAGATTCTGGCAGACATTACAACAAGCATTGGGAACTCATCTAGACATGAGTACTGCCTATCATCCACAAACTGATGGGCTGAGTGAAAGGACGATACAAATGCTTGAAGACATGCTACGAGCTTGTGTTATTGATTTCGAAAACAGTTGGGATCGACATCTACCGTTAGCAGAATTTTCCTACAACAACAGCTACCATTCAAGCATTGAGATGGCGCCGTTTGAAGCACTTTATGGTAGAAAGTGCAGGTCTCCGATTTATTGGAGTGAAGTGGGGGATAGACAGATTACGGGTCCGGAGATAATACAAGAAACTACCGAGAAAATCATCCAAATTCAACAAAGATTGAAAACCGCCCAGAGTCGACAAAAGAGCTACGCGGACAGTAAAAGAAAAGATATAGAGTTTGAAATTGGAGAAATAGTCATGCTTAAGGTTTCACCTTGGAAAGGCGTTGTTCGATTTGGTAAACGGGGGAAACTAAATCCAAGGTACATTGGACCATTCAAGATTATAGATCGTGTCGGACCAGTAGCTTACCAACTGGAGCTACCTCAACAACTCGCGGCTGTACATAACACTTTTCACGTCTCAAATTTGAAGAAATGTTTTGCTAAAGAAGATCTCACTATTCCGTTGGACGAAATTCAAATCAATGAAAAACTTCAATTCATTGAAGAACCCGTCGAAATAATGGATCGTGAGGTTAAGAGACTTAAACAAAATAAGAACCGATTGTTAAGGTTCGATGGAATGCTCATAGAGGACTCGAGTTCACCTGGGAGCGTGAAGATCAGATGAAGAAGAAATACCCGCATTTATTTCCAGAAGATACGTCAACACCTCCAACTGCTTAAAATTTCGGGACGAAATTTATTTAACGGGTAGGTACTGTAGTGACCCGAACTTTTCCATGTTTATATATATATTAAATGAAATTGTTATTTACATGATTAAGTGTTTCCAACATGTTAAGCAATCAAACTTGTTAAGACTTGATTAATTGAAATAGGTTTCATATAGACAATTGACCACCCAAGTTGACCGGTGATTCACGAATGTTAAAACTTGTAAAAACTATACGATGAAATATATATGGTTATATATATAGTTAACATGATTTTATTATAAGTATGTATCTCATTAGGTATTTTAACAATGAGTTATATACATAAAAATGAGACTATTAATTTAAGAAACTCGAAAACGATATATATAACGATTATCGTTATAACAACGTCTTACTAGGTACATATGAATCATATTAAGATATTGATACACTTGGTTAATTATGTTAAATGATAAGTAAATATATTATTAAGTGTATTAACAATGAAATACATATGTAAAAATAAGACTACTAACTTAATGATTTCGAAACGAGACATATATGTAACGATTATCGTTGTAACGACATTTAACTGTATATATATCATACTAAGATATATTATATATCATAATATCATGATAATATAACAATTTAACATCTCATTTGTTATAATAAACAATGGGTTAACAACATTCAACAAGATCGTTAACCTAAAGGTTTCAAAACAACATTTACATGTAACGACTAACGATGACTTAACGACTCAGTTAAAATGTATATACATGTAGTCTTTTAATATGTATTCATACACTTTTGAAAGACTTCAAGACACTTATCAAAATACTTCTACTTAACAAAAATGCTTACAATTACATCCTCGTTCAGTTTCATCAACAATTCTACTCGTATGCACCCGTATTCGTACTCGTACAATACACAGCTTTTAGATGTATGTACAATTGGTATATACACTCTAATTATCAGCTCTTAGTAGCCCATGAGAGTCACCTAGCACATGTGGGAACCATCATTTGGCAACTAGCATGAAATATCTCATAAAATTACAAAAATATGAGTAATCATTCATGACTTATTTACATGAAAACAAAATTACATATCCTTTATATCTAATCCATACACCAACGACCAAAACCACCTACAAACACTTTCATTCTTCAATTTTCTTCATCTAATTGATCTCTCTCAAGTTCTATCTTCAAGTTCTAAGTGTTCTTCATAAATTCCAAAAGTTCTAGTTTCATAAAATCAAGAATACTTCCAAGATTGCAAGTTTACTTCCAAGTTTTCTAAATCCATTCCAAGTAATCATCCAAGATCAAGAAACCTTTGTTACTTACAGTAGGTTATCTTTCTAATACAAGGTAATAATCATATTCAAACTTTAATTCAATTTCTATAACTATAACAATCTTATTTCGAGTGGAAATCTTACTTGAAATTGTTTTCGTGTCATGATTCTGCTTCAAGAACTTTCAAGCCATCCAAGGATCCTTTGAAGCTAGATCTATTTTTCTCATTTCCAGTAGGTTTATCCAAGGAACTTGAGGTAGTAATGATGTTCATAACATCATTCGATTCATACATATAAAGCTATCTTATTCGAAGGTTTAAACTTGTAATCACTAGAACATAGTTTAGTTAATTCTAAACTTGTTCGCAAATAAAAGTTAATCCTTCTAACTTGACTTTTAAAATCAACTACACACATGTTCTATATCTATATGATATGCTAACTTAATGATTTAAAACCTGGAAACACGAAAAACACCGTAAAACCGGATTTACGCCGTCGTAGTAACACCGCGGGCTGTTTTGGGTTAGTTAATTAAAAACTATGATAAACTTTGATTTAAAAGTTGTTATTCTGGGAAAATGATTTTTATTATGAACATGAAACTATATCCAAAAATTATGGTTAAACTCAAAGTGGAAGCATGTTTTCTAAAATGGTCATCTAGACGTCGTTCTTTCGACTGAAATGACTACCTTTACAAAAACGACTTGTAACTTATTTTTACGACTAAAAACTTATACTTTTTCTGTTTAGATTCATAAAATAGAGTTCAATATGAAACCATAGCAATTTGATTCACTCAAAACGGATTTAAAATGAAGAAGTTATGGGTAAAACAAGATTGGATAATTTTTCTCATTTTAGCTACGTGAAAATTGGTAACAAATCTATTCCAACCATAACTTAATCAACTTGTATTGTATATTATGTAATCTTGAGATACCATAGACACGTATACAATGTTTCGACCTATCATGTCAACACATCTATATATATTTCGGAACAACCATAGACACTCTATATGTGAATGTTGGAGTTAGCAATACAGGGTTGAGGTTGATTCCAAAATATATATAGTTTGAGTTGTGTTCAATACTGAGATACGTATACACTGGGTCGTGGATTGATTCAAGATAATATTTATCGATTTATTTCTGTACATCTAACTGTGGACAACTAGTTGTAGGTTACTAAGGAGGACAGCTGACTTAATAAACTTAAAACATCAAAATATATTAAAAGTGTTGTAAATATATTTTGAACATACTTTGATATATATGTATATATTGTTATAGGTTCGTGAATCAACCAGTGGCCAAGTCTTACTTCCCGACGAAGTAAAAATCTGTGAAAGTGAGTTATAGTCCCACTTTTAAAATCTAATATTTTTGGGATGAGAATACATGCAGGTTTTATAAATGATTTACAAAATAGACACAAGTACGTGAAACTACATTCTATGGTTGAATTATCAAAATCGAATATGCCCCTTTTTATTAAGTCTGGTAATCTAAGAATTAGGGAACAGACACCTTAATTGACGCGAATCCTAAAGATAGATCTATTGGGCCTAACAAACCTCATCCAAAGTACCGGATGCTTTAGTACTTCGAAATTTATATCATATCCGAAGGGTGTCCCGGAATCATGGGGATATTCTTATATATGCATCTTGTTAATGTCGGTTACTAGGTGTTCACCATATGAATGATTTTTATCTCTATGTATGGGATGTGTATTGAAATATGAAATATTGTGGTCTATTGTTACGATTTGATATATATAGGTTAAACCTATAACTCACCAACATTTTTGTTGACGTTTAAAGCATGTTTATTCTCAGGTGAATACTAAGAGCTTCCGCTGTTGCATACTAAAATAAGGACAAGATTTGGAGTCCATGTTTGTATGATATTGTGTAAAAACTGCATTCAAGAAACTGATTTCGATGTAACATATTTGTATTGTAAACCATTATGTAATGGTCGTGTGTAAACAGGATATTTTAGATTATCATTATTTGACAATCTACGTAAAGCTTTTTAAACCTTTATTTATGAAACAAAGGTTATGGTTTGTTTTAAAAATGAATGCAGTCTTTGAAAAACGTCTCATATAGAGGTCAAAAACTCGCAACGAAATCAATTAATATGGAACGTTTTTAATCAATAAGAACGGGACATTTCAGTTGGTATCCGAGCGTTGGTCTTAGAGAACCAGAAAATTTGCATTAGTGTATCTTATCGAGTTTGTTAGGATGCATTAGTGAGTCTGGACTTCGACCTTGTTTTCTTTAAAAATGATTGCTTAACATTTTTGTTGGAAACTATATATTATTAACATGTATATATTATGTGATATATTAATCTCGTAACATGTTTGATATTGTGTGATAGATGTCTACCTCTAGCACAAATCACATTGACTCACCTAATAATAACGAAGAGTCGAATATATATTGGACTGATTCACAAGTTCCCGAAGAAGAACCGGAAGAAGAATCAGAACCGGAAGAAGAATCAGAACCGGAAGAGGAGGAACCGGAAGATGAAATAGAACCGGTGGGGGAAATAATAAAACGGTTAAGTAAAAGAAAATCCTCAACCAACCGACCAAGGTTAATTATGGTCAATGGTGTTTCCGCCAAGGAAGCAAAATATTGGGAGGATTACCAATTCTCCGATGAATCGGATTCCGACGAGAATTCCGATGATGTTATAGAAATTACCCCAACAGAATTTAAAAAAGCAAAAGAAAATAATAAGGGAAAGGGCATAAAAATAGAGAAATCTAATTCCAACCCCGATGAACTTTATATGTATCGTCAACCCCCGAAGTCCTTAAGTTGTAACAATGACCCGGGAACCTCTAAACCACCAGGTTTTTCTAAACCGTTGTGGAAAACGACAGCTAGTATTAGGGGAACATCATATATCCCTAGAAACTTGGCAAAAACCGAATGCTGTACAGACCAGAAAGGAAGATGAGACCGACTCGATACGGGTTTTAGATCCCGTTTGGTTGAGAAAACATCTTCACATTGTACTACAATCGGATGCTGTACAGACCAGAAAATAGAGTTCAAGCACAACAGTACATTCGTGTTGCAAAGGTTTGCTATTTGAACAATATGGTTACAGATCCGTACAGAGATTGAAGCAAATCGAAGACTTATGAGGAACTAGGTCTTAGGGGGAGTTTGTTAGTGCATATTTTGTAATCCCTAGTTCCATGAACTTTAACGTTTTATTTGATCATGTTGTAACCTGCAATATTGTTAAACGTTGATTGTCGAGTTGTTATTTTATATTTGTAAACGTTTAAATGTAATCTGTAATGTTACTCGACAGTTGGCCGACTGACATAGTCAGTCGACCGACTGTCAACCACAGTCGACCGACTTAGGAACTGAGGTATTTAAGCCAAGTTAATCTCCACTAATTTGGTTGATCACTCTGCATATTTTCACACACAAAAACAGTTCAAGGTCGGGTCTCTCTCAATCTTCATGTACAAATACCACAGAATGTCAGTCTAGGCTTCGTGTTTATCAAGATCTAATCTTGGTTTGACTTGTACGAACCCGAAAACCCATAGATATTCATTTAAGCTCGTTCTAGTGTTATTCCGCCTCTAGATCGTGTTAGATTGATTCTAAGATCCTCTCCCAGTGTCTACAACTTAGGTTTTTAATCATTATAATTAATCATTATAACATTGCACTCAATATTATCCCTGACCAGAAATATCCACCAGGTCGTCTTTCGCTTAGTGCGGGGGCAGCGGAGAGGGGGGATTTTACCGGCCATGTTCTTGAATTAGTCCGAATTTCCTCCAAGACAGTAGTTGGGGGCCGGTTATACAAATACAGGAGATGAACGCGTGGGTGGTTAAGTCCCCCTTGAATATATATATATATATATATATATATATATATATATATATATATATATATATATATATATATATATATATATATTATGGGAAGTGATATGTACACAACCACTTTTTACACATACACAACCAAACATGCTTTACAGTGTTGTACAGTACAACACTGTAAAGCATGTTTGGTTGTGTATGTGTAAAAAGTGGCTGTGTACATATCATCACCCTATTCTTATATTGAAATGCATATATATATTATACTAGTTTTATGAGCTCGTGCGTTGCACGACAATTATATGAATTAGTATTCGATAATATTAGTATTGATAATGTATAATACAATTACAATGAAAAAACTCTTTATTATTAATAATATTTGTATTGAATTCTAATGCATAGATTATGAGCTCATCCGTTGAAACTATTTTAAAACAAATAACCGCCACCTAAGCAAATTTAACCAGAATTAATATCAGACTGACACGTAGGATTATTGGCACGCGCTTTTATAATAATGTATAGATAGATAGACACATAGATAGATTATATACCATATATATACACCAACGAGCTTCTAGCTCAGTGGTACCCGATGCCTTTGATCCCTGGGCCCACAGTGGAGAAGCTTTGACCCAACCATATATATGAAATAAGGACAAAAAGTCCTTTCCAAGACATATTTAATAATTTTAGTATACGTATTTGCATAAAATCAAATTAAGCTAATAACTCCATAAGTTGTCACACTCACAATACTCCCCGAATGACCGATCATCCACAATCGTGTGCCGTGGTGGACTAACCAGCATTCCTTCCGCCATATTCACCAACAAATTCGGCATATCAAAAATTGCTTCTTCATCTATAAACTCGTCATTGATCTCTTCACCTCCTTCTGTCCGTTGCCCTGTTTCCCGCTCAAGAAACAACTTCATCAACTCGGCTGCTTCCTCAGCTGCCCGCCTTATTAAGGCGGGCTCTGGGGACTCGGGCACTTGATATGATCCAATAAAATCAGGAAAGTTTAAAACGGCATCACCACCTTTGAGTGCTAAAGCTGCGACATCATAAGCAGCTGCAGCCATCTCTGGAGTTGGGTATGTTCCTAACCAAATGCGTGATGCTTTACGTGGCTCGCGAATCTCAGCCACCCATTTTCGATTTCGGCTACGTATTCCATGTAAAGAAGGGTGTTTGCTGCTAGTAAAAGAGGTACTCATGGTGGTGGTGGTTCAATTTGAACAAGTTGATACACTCGGGCCCTTTACATGTGTATGAATGAATATATAAAGAACAAATGAAGGGTTAATTAGTTTGCAAAATAGGTTATGAAGTCGTGGAGAAATTGTTTTTTGTGTCGTGTTCACATGTGTCTATTAATGTATAAACATATATGTGTAGATTATTAATATATGCTATATAAATACATAATATATTTACATCCATTATATATAAATAGAGTGGTAATTCAAATACTTTATACGCTTATTTTATTGATAAGTAGGTGGATTTTCCGATAGTTTAAAACTACGCATTGAAAGTGTGGAAGAAATACGGGATCGAGAAAGTCATGATAGAATTTTAAGGGTTTCTTTTTCTTTAAGTTTGCTATCGATAAAGGACTATTGGATGTCTTGGAACAAGGGCCATGCATTGTGAGAACTATCCGTATTATTCTGAACAAGTGGTTGTCGGAAGTGTCATTAGCTAAATAGGATTTGACAAAGGTTTCAATACGCGTTGAATTGCATGAAAAGGGATGGCAATGGGCAAGAAAAAAAACCAACGAAGCATTGCTTCAATGGTACCGCGGTTACACTTGTGTACTCGCAGGGCTAGAGGTCTCGGGTTCGAGCCTCGTCACCCGCTCTAGGAATTGAAATATATTCCTTGAAGGTGGCCCAAAGGGAAGGTTTTACAGACCCGCTCCGGGACTAAGATCCGGCCCGCCTGCCCCTCGGGATGGTTAAAGGGTCGGATCCTCAGAGTGTGATTCGGGTTTCCTGCCCGAAAGCGCGTGTGTGTGTGCAAATGATGACTAGGCTTCGGTCCGGACTGATGCAATATTGCCTTTCAAAAAAAAAAATGGGCAAGAAAAAATCCGTGACCCGCGGGAACCCGATCCGCGATGGGCGGGTAAAATCATTAAATCTTACCCGCGGGCACGGGTACGGGTAAGAATTTATACCCGCCAACGGGTTGCGGGTATATACTACCCGTCGCTGGTAAAACTCGACCCGTGAATACATGAGACTTTTCTTAATTTACCAACGAATTAATACTTACAATTATTAAATTTAAAAGCTATTTTACTAATATTTGAATAATGATTAAAAATATAATATTATGTACAAGTAAAAAACTTAATTTTCACGTAATCATACATATAGCTTGTACATATAGTTTTATAATTAATAAAATTATTTGAGTTTTCTTATAAAAATATTATATTATTATTACCCGCGGGTCATGGGTATCCGCGGGTCATGGGTATGGGCGAAAAGTTTTTACTCGCGGGCGGATAGGGATGGCACCCGCGGGTAATGGGCACGGGTTCTATATACCCGCGACCCGCCCGTCGGGTTATTTTTTTGCTCGTTGAAACCCGTTACCCGCCCGCGGGTAAAAAAATTTCGCCCATGCCCGTGACTCGCGGATACCCGTGACCCGCGGGTAACCCGCGGGTAATAATAATATACAACTTTTTATTAGAAAATCCACATAATTTTATTAATTATAAAACCATATGTACAAGCTATATGTATAATGACGTGAAAATTAAGTTTTTTTACTTGTATATAATATTATATTTTTAATCATTATTCAAATACTAGTAAAATAGCTTTTAAATTTAATAATCGTAAGTATTAATTCGTGTGTAAATTAAAAAAAGTTTCATGTATTCACGGGTCGGGTTTTACCCGCGACGGGTAGTATATACCCGCGACCCGCCCGCGACCCTTTAGCGGGTAAAAGTTTTTACTCGTACCCATGCCCGCGGGTAAGATTCAATGAGTTTACCCGCCCATCACGGATCGGGTACCCGCGGGTCACGGGTTTTTTCTCGCCCATTGCCATCCCTACGGGCGGATAATGGGTCTCCATGTGCAAAAAAGAAACCCGACGGGCAGGTCGCGGGTATATAGAACCCATGCCCGTTACCCGTGGGCGCCATCCCTATGCATGATATCCTACTTGTGGGATTTACTGAAGATGGTTTGAGTTTAATTGCATCAAAAATTGGTAAGTCAATGATGTTGGACTCATATGCCAGTCCTATGTGTGTTGAAGTATCGAGTCGACCTAATTTCGCGCGAGCCTTGACAGAAGTGTCAGTTGAAAATGATTTTAGGGATAAAATTAAGGTTGCCACTCCCTCTCTGAACTGTCATGACCGTACTACTGATTTGGTGAGTGTGGTATATGAATGAAAACTGTCACGGTTTTCGAACTGTAAAGTTTATGGTCAAACTCATATTTAATGCCCAAAGGTTCTACCTAAGCTGATAGAGGATAATAAAAATTAAAAACAGATGGATGCAGATGGTTTTCAAGATGCGATAAATAATAAAAGAAAAAGTGTTGCAACCGTGGTTCAGAAAAAAGAAAACACATAGGATTTTGTCGTTGGTGCATGTTAGAATTAAACTAGTTGTGGAGCCCTCGATTTGCGGCGGGAGCTCCGTTTTGAATGCGAGTTAAAAAAAAAAGTCTTGATCTATTTTGTAAAAAAGAATTTTTTTCGACATAACATTGAAGGGTTGTTCCCTTTGTGAAAGTTGCTTCTTTTAGCGTTCGGGTTTTATTTTTTTTTAAAAAAAAGTTAGTAAAGTGGGGCTTCGATTTGTATTTTAATAAAAGTTAGTGGGTTAAGTTTGTGAAATTTGAAAAAACTTTACGTATAAAGTGGGGGTTCGATTTGTATTTTAATAAAAGTTAGGGGGTTAAGTTTGTGAAAATTGAATGTTAGTAAAAAAAAAGTTAGTAAAGTGGGGGTTCGATTTGTATTTTAATAAAAGTTAGGGGGTTAAGCTTGTGAATTTTGGGGGAAAATACACGTATAAAGAGGGGGTTCGATTTGTATTTTAATGAAAGTTAGGGGGTTAAATTTGCGAAAAGTGAAGAAATGAATAGTACTATTCATTTTCATCTTACCTTACCTTTTAGATATAGGTATATAATGTGCGTTAAATAATAGTATTAGTTATGTATTTAGTATAAGAAGATTCTAGAATAGTATCATTTCCTTTCATATTTCTTCCTTATATCTATATATACAGATTATGTAGTAGAAGTAAGAAGCAAGATATACAAACAAAGATGTAGTCCTTTTAGTGTTAAATGCTTCTTATCTTTTTTATATAGTTTTTTATTACATCTCTTTATTTGATTCTTGATTTCAGCTTCCCGTTCATTAGATTCTAAGTATATTTATGTTCGTTTATGATTACATGATATCAGAGCTTGGCTTACTGTTTTCTTTTGATTGATCAATTTCCATGAGATCGAGGGTGATGTGATTTTCGCCTTGAATTGGTGGGGTTTCTGATTTCTGAACTGTTGTGGTTGGATATCAACTCATTTAATGAAGATTTCCAGCCTACAATCTAGAAGCCCACCTTCTAGATATTCAAAGTAGGCAACCTTGACAACTCATATGGAAGTAGCAAAGTTGATGACGATGACGGCCGTCAATCTTCTCCGTTCACACCATTTCACCGCCATAGAATTTTTACTATAAATAGAGGTGCAAACCTCAGTTGTAAATCATCCTAAATCACTCAGAGAAGTGTAATCACAACCTAGAGAGTGTGTGTGAGTTTGAGAGTTTTTTTGTAAGAGTTTTGTAATACTCTGTAAATCTATTCTTGTGAGTAATAGAGTTATTTTTTCTCTCAAATTTATATCTCCCAACGTCCAGGCGATCCCCTCTTCCTAACAAGTGGTATCAAGAGCTTGGTTAGAGACGTTGGTTGAGTTTTTGGGTCTTCTGAAGTTTTCTCAAAATTCAATTTTTAGTGTACCATTGGATTCGTCTCGTCGAACCGAGTCCAACGCAAAAAACGGCGACTTAAACGGAGTTATAACAAGCCCAGAAAACGAGGTCAAAGTTTGGTCAACTCGCCGGAGAAGATGACCGGTGCCGGAATTTTCGCCGGAGAAGACGATCACTGTAGCAATTCACTGTAGCAGCTGGCGGCACTGTAGCAAGTCACTGTAACGGTACTGTAGCGGTACTGTAGCAATTCTGAAATTTTACAATTTGGTCCCTGAAATTTTCAGAATTTCATTTTTGGTCCCTGAAGTTTATAAAAATTATAATTTTGCCCCGTAAGTGGAATTTAAGCCGCGAAGTGTCTATTCCACCATTTTCAACCGTTCCGGACGTAACGGTGATCTCTGTTTTCTACAATTCAACCCCGTTTGTGTTAAAAAATTATTTGTAAGGTGATAATGTCCACAGAATAGTCAACATCATCTTCCGGAGCTATGATTATGCTTACAGCCACAAACTACACGCTGTGGAAACCTCGAATGAAAGATCTCCTCAGCTGTAAGGATTTGTTCGATCCTATTAAATTGAAGGGTATAAACTCTGATTCTGCCAAAGAGAAAGAGTGGGAGAAAACAAACCGAAAAACTATTGGTCAGATCCGTCAATGGATTGATCATAGTGTCTTCCACCATGTTGCACAAGAGACAGACGCATATGTCCTCTGAAAAAATTTGAAGGACATGTATCAGACCAAGACTGCTCGGAATAAAGCCCTGCTGATGAGGCGTTTAGTCAACACGAAGCTCAAAAGTGGAACTTCAGTTGCCGAGCATACCAGTGAGTTCCAGAGCTTGGTCAACCAGTTATCTTCTGTAGAGATGCCGCTTGGCGATGAAGTTCAGGCGCTACTGCTACTTAGTTCCCTTCCCGATAGTTGGGAAACGCTGGTAGTAACACTCAGCAACTCAGCCCCGAATGGCAAACTTACCATGTCAATGGTCAAGGATGCCCTATTCAGTGAAGAGGCAAGGAGAAAGGACATGGGCACAGATCAGACCCATGCCTTTGTCACAGAGAATCGGGGGAGATAGCGAATTAGTAGCAAAAATAAATGTAGAGGCAGAAGCAAGAGCAGGGGCAGGTCAGCTGATGGCAGAAAACCAACATATAAATGTCATCATTGTGGATTAGAGGGACATATGAAGAAGAACTGCTATAGAATGAAAGAGGAACAAGGTCAAAGCAGTTCACAGCCGAAGAATAAGGGTGGAGAAACATTAGTGACTATCTCTGGTGATGTAGCTTATTGTTCAACCCATGATGAGACATGCCTTCACGTCTCACGAGAAGAAACATAATGGGTGATAGATACTGCAGCTTCCTACCACGTGACTCCATACAAGGAATACTTCACAACATACAAAGCTGGTGACTTTGGAGTTGTGAAGATGGGAAATTCCAGTTCCGCTTAGATTGTTGGAATTGGAGATGTCAGGATAAAGACAAGTTCTGGGAGCACAATCACTCTGAAGGATGTCCGCCATGTGCCAGATCTTCGGCTGAATTTACTTTCTGGGATAGCTCTCGACAACCAGGGCTATGATAGTCATTTCAGTAAAGGCACATGGAAATTGTCAAGAGGCGCTATGATAGTCGCTCGAGGACACATTTGTGGCACACTGTACAAGACTCATGTTGTTCATGCATATTTTTTCCAAGGGAAAACCTACACACGAACATCAATGCGAAAGGGTTTTTTTAGGCGTCAACGTCGTTGATCTCCGGTCCGGTTACTGCGAATAACCCGTACCCGAGATGATGATCTCGGGAGGGTGGCCAACGAATTGCCCGCCGGTCGATAGTCGGACCCTATCGACGGCAAAGGGAGGAAAAACCCTACAAGACCCGTAGGTAAAAACCCTAGTGTTGCGATCGTGAAGACGATCGAGGAGAAGATCCGGCTATGATTGCCGCGTGCTTTCATTGAGAGAGTGAGAGGCGAGATTGAATGACCGCATGAGGGTGTATGCGATTGGGAGCGTGTGAACTTGATGTAGGTTTTGCCCCATATTTATAGATGGGAATTAGGGTTACTTGACTTGGGGCCCAAGTTAATTGCGTAGACTCTAATTGGGCCAAACCCTACGTCATCAAGTCCCCCAAGTTCGGTATGATATTTTTGTCAAGTATCGTATCGAACTTCTCATTATGCTGCGGAAAATAAGTTCACAGGAGCCTGCGTAAACAACTGTGCGTAAACCCGCGAACATATGCGCAAAAAATTGCAAGCAGAATGCGTGGGGAAACCGCATGAACTAGCATGCGTAAAACCGCATGAAAATTGCATCTAAAGTCGCGGACAACTGTGCGCAAAGCGTGCGTAACCTGGACAAAAGCGTGTGGACAGTTGCGCAAGCGCGCGAACATCTGCGCTAAATATTCATGTACTTAAACCGCATATAACGAATTAAAAGCTCAATAAGAAAAGACAAACCTTCTCAAACCGAACGATAGACGGTAGAAACACGAGACATAATGCATCGTGCCCCACGGTGGGCGCCAATTGTTCATGCATATTTTTTCCAAGGGAAAACCTACACACGAACATCAATGCGAAAGGGTTTTTTTAGGCGTCAACGTCGTTGATCTCCGGTCCAGTTACCGCGAATAACCCGTACCCGAGATGATGATCTCGGGAGGGTGGCCAACGAATTGCCCGCCGGTCGATAGTCGGACCCTATCGACGGCAAAGGGAGGAAAAACCCTACAAGACCCGTAGGTAAAAACCCTAGTGTTGCGATCGTGAAGACGATCGAGGAGAAGATCCGGCTATGACTGCCGCGTGCTTTCATTGAGAGAGTGAGAGGCGAGATTGAATGACCGCATGAGGGTGTATGCGATTGGGAGCGTGTGAACTTGATATAGGTTTTGCCCCATATTTATATATGGGAATTAGGGTTACTTGACTTGGGGCCCAAGTTAATTGCGTAGACCCTAATTGGGCCAAACCCTACGTCATCACATGTGAAGATCTGCACAGACAGTATTAATGTTGCAGAAAAGGAGGCTTCACAAAATTTATGGCACCAGAGACTCGGTCACATGAGTGAGAAAGGGTTGTCTACCCTAATAAAGAAGGAGCTTATCAATGTAGACAAGGATGCTACACTAGATCCTTGCAATCATTGTCTTTTTGGTAAGCAGCATAGAGTCTCGTTTAATTCCTCTTCAACGAAAAAATCAAAGTTACTCAGTCTGGTACACTCTGATGTTTGCGGTCCCTTGGAGGTTGAATCAATTGGCGGCAATCGATACTTTCTGACGTTTATCGATGATACTTCTCGAAAGGTGTAGGTATATTTCTTACGGACGAAGGTCCAGGTGTTCGATTACTTCAAACAGTTCCATGTCATGGTAGAACGTGAGACAGGAAAGAAGTTAAAGTGTCTTCGATCCGACAACGGCGGTGAATACTCTTCCAGGCAGTTCGATGCCTATTGCAAATCATATGGCATCCGACATGAGAAGATGGTCCCACGTACCCCTCAACATAATGGTATAGCAGAAAGAATGAACCGAGCAATCATGAAACGTGTTCAGAGCATGCTCAGTATGGCTAAGCTGCCAAAGCCATTATGGGGAGAAGCAATCAGAGCCGCTTGTTATTTGATCAACCGATCTCCATCAGTACCACTGAATTTTGAAGTTCCGGAGAAACTTTGGTCTGGAAAGGATCCATCATACTCTCACTTAAGAGTATTTGGATGTTTGGCGTACGCACATGTATCCAAGGAGCTCAGGCAGAAGCTGGATGCAAGGACCACTCCATGCATATTCATAGGCTATGGAGATGAAGAATTTGGATACAGATTATGGGATCCAAAGGAGAAAAAGGTGATCAGAAGTAGGGACGTGGTGTTCCATGAAAGCCAGACAATAGAAGATATTGAAAAGCCCACAATATCTCAGAAGTCAAATGTTGCTGCTCAGGTGCCAGAGGCAACAACGGAATCATTCATAAGAAATGAATTTTCAGTGCAAGAAGAAATGCCAGAAGTAGAAGATTGATAATGCTAAAAACGAACATATAATTCATAGCATTATTCCTCAAGAAAGACAAGCTTTTAGTTGCAATTGTTCTATTTACAAGTGATATTCGTTTAAATAATAAAAGGTGAAGACAAAAGACAGATTCGACGAATTGAAGACGCAAACGACCAAAAAGCTCAAAAGTACAAAAGACAATCAAAAAGGTTCCAATTATTGATAAGAAACGTCTCAAAATTACAAGAGTACAAGATTCAAAACGCAAAGTACAAGATATTAAATTGTACGCAAGGACGTTCGAAAATTCGGAACCGGGACCAGAGTCAACTCTCAACGCTCGACGCAACGGACTAAAAATTACTAGTCAACTATGCACATAAATATAATATAATATTTAAATAATTCTTATAATTATTTATATATTATAATAAATAATAAAAACCGTCGGCAAGAAAGACTCCAAACTGATGTGAGCTGTAATTTCAAACTCCGCGACTCGCGGAGTTTGAAGGCAAAAATGCCGCGAGTCGCGGAGCCCCAAAAGTCAAAAATCCCTATAAAAGCAACCGAATTCTGATCGCAAATCATCATCTTTTTTCTTCTTCTCCTCATACGTAAAATATATATATATATTTATAATTTATATTTTAATTTTAATTATAATTCTAATAATAAGGGTATGTTAGCGAATGTTGTAAGGGTGTAAGTCGAAATTCTGTCCGTGTAACGCTACGCTATTTTTAATCATTGTAAGTTATGTTCAACCTTTTTACATTAATGTCTCGTAGCTAAGTTATTATTATGCTTATTTAAAACGAAGTAATCATGATGTTGGGCTAATTACTAAAATTGGGTAATTGGGCTTTGTACCATAATTGGGGTTTGGACAAAAGAACGACACTTGTGGAAATTAGACTATGGGCTATTAATGGGCTTTATATTTGTTTAACTAAATGATAGTTTGTTAATGTTAATATAAAGATTTACAATTGGGCGTCCCTATAAATTACCATATACACTCAATCGGACACGATGGGCGGAGTATTTATATGTACGAATAATCGTTCATCTAACCGGACACGGGAATGGATTAATAGCCACTAGAATAATTAAAACAGGGGTGAAATTATGTACAAGGACACTTGGTATAATTGATAACAAAATATTAAAACCTCGGGTTACACTCAGTCGACATCCTGGTGTAATTATTAAACAAAGTATTAAAATCTTGTTACAGTTTAAGTCCCCAATTAGTTAGAATATTTAACTTCGGGTATAAGAATAATTTGTCGAGGACACTCGCACTTTATATTTATGACTGATGGACTGTTATGGACAAAAACCAGACGGACATATTAAATAATCCAGGACAAAGGACAATTAACCCATGGGCATAAAACTAAAATCAACACGTCAAACATCATGATTACGGAAGTTTAAATAAGCATAATTCTTTTATTTCATATTTAATTTCCTTTATTTTATATTTAATTGCACTTCTAATTATCGCATTTTTATTGTTATTGTATTTAATTGTACTTTTAATTATCGTACTTTTTAATTATCGCAAGTTTATTTTATCGCACTTTTATTATTCGCAATTTCATTATCGATATTTACTTTATGCTTTAATTTAAGTCTTGTATTTATTTTTAATATTTTACATTTGGTTTTAACTGCGACTAAAGTTTTAAAATCGACAAACCGGTCATTAAACGGTAAAAACCCCCCTTTATAATAATAATATTACTTATATATATATATTTGTATTTTTATAAAAGTAAACTAATATAGCGTTAAGCTTTGTTTAAAAAGATTCCCTGTGGAACGAACCGGACTTACTAAAAACTACACTACTGTACGATTAGGTACACTGCCTATAAGTGTTGTAGCAAGGTTTAAGTATATCCATTCTATAAATAAATAAATATCTTGTGTAAAATTGTATCGTATTTAATAGTATTTCGTAGTAAATTAATATCTATTTTATACCACTCCGCTACCACATCAAAGATAATGAGGAAAATGACGGTGCTGAGCAGGGGGAGCCACAACCCCATCTGCCAGACGTTCCAGCACCATCACAAGGTCAAGATGATGGTGGATCTCCTCAGAATGTTCCAAAAGTTTGTAGATCTGAACGAGGTCGGATTTCATCGAGTAGATATCCAGAATCCGAGTACCTTCTACTTACTGAAGATGGAGAACCGGAGAGTTTTCATGAAGCAGTAACTCATAAGGATAAAGAAAAATGGTTGCTCGCAATGCAGGATGAGATGAATTCTCTGCATAAAAATCAAACTTATGAGATTGTAGAACTTCCACGCGGGAAGAAGGCACTGAAAAATAAATGGGTGTTCAAGCTGAAAAAGGATGGTAGTGGAAAAGTGGTGAAATACAAAGCACGACTTGTAGTCAAAGGATTCCAACAGAAGAAAGGGATTGATTTTGAAGAGATATTTTCACCAGTAGTCAAGATGACTTCAATTAGAGTCATACTTGGATTGGTCGCAAGTATGAACTTGGAGCTTGAACAGATGGATTTAAAGACAGCTTTTCTTCATGGAGATTTACATGAAGAAATTTACATGGAGCAGCCAGAAGGTTTTGAGGTTTCAGGAGATAACCTCGTATGCAAGCTGAAGAAAAGTTTGTACGGTTTAAAGCAGGCACCTAGGCAGTGGTACAAGAAGTTTGACTCGTGCATGGTGAGTCACAGGTACAAGAAAACTGCAGCAAATGAGTGTGTCTACATTCAGAAGTTTTCTGAAGGATATTTCGTTGCTCTTCTACTTTATGTAGACGATATTTTGATCGTAGGGAAAGATGTAACGAAGATCAACCAGCTGAAGAAGGAACTCTCTAAGTCTTTTGACATGAAAGACTTAGGACAGGCTCAACAGATTTTGGGAATGCAGATAACCCGAGACAGGAAGAATAAAAGGTTATGACTATCTCAGGAGAAGTATATTGAACGAGTGCTTTCACGTTTCAATATGAACAATGCCAAACCTGTTAGCATTCCATTAGCTAACCATTTCAAGTTAAGCAAGAGTTCTTGTCCCTCATCCAAGGAAGAGATCGGGGAGATGTCGTCAGTACCATATTCTTCAGCAGTTGGAAGTTTGATGTATGCGATGGTGTGTACAAGGCCTGATATTGCTCATGCAGTGGGAACGGTGAGTCGTTTTCTCTCGAACCCCGGAAAAGAGCATTGGGAGGCGGTAAAATGGATTCTCAGATATCTTAAAGGTACAAAGAATCTATATCTTTGTTACGGGGGAGCTGATCCAATCTTGGAAGGCTATACAGATGCGGATATGGCCGGAGATCCTGATAGTAGGAAATCTACTTCAGGATTCATTTACACTTTTGCAGGGGGAGCTGTTTCATGGCAGTCAAGAATACAGAGGTGTGTTGCATTATCCACAACTGAAGCAGAGTATATTGCTGCCGCAGAAGCTGGAAAAGAAATGTTGTGGTTAAAGCGTTATCTTCAAGAATTTGGAATCAAGCAAAAGGAGTACAAGGTATATTGTGACAGTCAAAGTGCTATAGATTTGAGCAAGAACTCCATGTACCATTCTCGTACAAAACATATTGATATTCGCTATCATTGGATACGCGAGGTAATTGATCGACAACTGTTGAGACTAGTGAAGATCCATACAAAGGAGAATCCTGCGGATATGTTAACAAAGGTGGTGACTCGAGAGAAGTTGGAGTTATGCAGAGACATAACTGGAATGTTCGTGGATTCGGCTGGAGGGGGAGAATTGAAGATTTCCAGCCTACAATCTAGAAGCCCACCTTCTAGATATTCAAAGTAGGCAACCTTGACAACTCATATGGAAGTAGCAAAGTTGATGACGATGACGGCCGCCAACCTTCTCCGTTCACACCATTCCACCGCCATAGAATTTTTACTATAAATAGAGGTGCAAACCTCAGTTGTAAATCATCCTAAATCATTCAGAGAAGTGTAATCATAACCTAGAGAGTGTGTGTGAGTTTGAGAGTTTTTTTTGTAAGAGTTTTGTAATACTCTGTAAATCTATTCTTGTGAGTAATAAAGTTGTTTTTTCTCTCAAATTTATATCTCCCAACGTCCAGGCGATCCCCTCTTTCTAACATTTAAGATTTGATTTAGTTCTTAAGATTCTAATATTGACAGGGGCATTTTTTAGAAGGGACAAGCGGGGACAGCCGCCCCCAGTGGATTTGCAATTTTCAGTGTAAAAATTTTGGATTTTTCGACTTTGCTCCCAATGGACTTTTTTTTCCCCAGAAGCTACATATTTTGTTCCAAAACCTACATATTTTGTTCCAAAACCTACATATTTTGTTTCAAAACCTACATATTTTGTTCCAAAACCTTCAAATTTTGCCCCAAAACCTTCATAATTTGTCTAAAAACCTTCATCTTTTACCCCAAAACCTCCATATTTTGCCCAAAAAAATTGCTACAGTTTTAATTTTTTTTTGCCCTCGGTGAAAAAAAAAACCTGGTACCGCCACTGAATATTGATATCTGTATGTTCAAGGCAAGTAATACAAATAGAGATAGAGATGTAGTCCTTTGGGTGTTTGGTTATTAATCATAGTAAATATTGTACGTGTTCTTTTCATTTGTTCCAATCTTTAGTTTCCGATTCCAATTGCCGATTACATGGTGACAGAGGAAATATAGTTGTTTGGTTATTTGTTTATACTTACCGATGTGATTTTTGATGCTCTTGGTGAAGCAAGTATAGTTTTTTGGTCGTCCCTGATGAGATGAGTTCGTATACCCCCGGTGAGGCAAATTTGATTGTTTAGAAGGTTCCTAGTGAGACCATTTGAGTTTGTTTTGATTAAGATCCCAAGTCACATCTATTGAGACCTGTTTTGGTGGGTTCTTATCGATTCCAAGTGAGATTGATTATATTTGTGTTTATTCAAGTCTTGAGTTATTGCTTCGAGGAAGCATCTGGAGGAGATGGATTATTTATTGGTTTCTTATTTTTGTAACAAGCTAGATATGATTAACATTCATGTTCTATCTTCTATCTTGAGAAGGAGTGTTAGAATTAAATATGCAACAAATAATACTAATTATGTATTTAGTATTAAAAGATTCTAGAATAGTGTCATTTCCTTCCATATTTCATCAGTGTATATACTCATTCGGGAGGTGATACTCACACATCAGTTTTTGATCCATACACACTTTTTATCATAAAACTTACAATTATATCCTTAAATTTATCTTGAGACTTGAACCTCTATTATTGTAAGTAAGGACATAATAGTCAATTAGGTGTGTATGGATCAATATTGAGTGTGTGAGTATCATCTCCCTACTCATTATGTGAAGATATACATACAAAGATCTAATCGTTTGAGTATTAAATACGTAGTAGTTCTTATCCTTTTTTTAATTTCTGTTTACATCTCTTTGTTTGGTTCCTGATTTCAGTTATCTGCTCATTAGAATACTAAGTATATTTCCGTTTGTTTCTTATTATAGTAAACACCATAAAAATGGTTTATCATTCAAAGGTGACTCACGATGAAAACAAAAAAGAGTTTGAAATAGGGGACAAGTAAGGATAATAAGTGAAGGTTCATAATTTGTGTGGAACGATTTATAATAACGCAGGTAACCTTGTGGATGAGGCGAGTGATGTGGAGGTGAATAAGGATGAAACTGTGCAATTCATGGGCATGATATCATGCTAATTGTAGCCTTCTGGTCGGAAGGCTGTTGTTTGTTTTGTGTCTTGATTTAGGTGTGTCGTCGGTTGTTTTTGGTTTTGCTAATCATGTTTTCAGTTTGTAGGTTATAGCTTGTTGCGTGGTTATTTGTGAGGCCACAAGGCGCTTATAGTTGTTTTCTTTTTGTGCTATCTTATTATAATATAATAATACATAATATTTACCTGATGAAACCCTTTACTATAAAAAGAGTGTTAATTTGAATATTTTTTAGATGTAAACTTACACATTCTACATAGAATTTTCTACGAATTATAATAATGTCTACCATTAAACTTATGTAAACATAATACCTATGTAGATACGTTGAAATGACACATTCTTACAACGAGAGTGTATATAGCCCTACTCCCGCCTGGTCCGATATGAAATAAACTTATCATGAGATTACAAATTATAAGTTCATAGTTTGAACTCAAATCTCTTAATCGGATGGTTACCTCGACACCTTTATGTCAATAACCTTTAGTAAGTTGTAATTTGTATAATCAACAAATATGTATATATCAACAAGTGTTATAGTTTGTGCCTCAATAATGTGATATATGCAATAAAGTGATACCAAGAAAAATTTATCGGCAAAACTTATATCGAGAAAAATTCATAACCCATATACCGAGAGAAATATCACAGTAAAGTTAAAATACAAAGAATAAAAGTAGTTTTGCGGAGAATCTCGAATAAAGTTTATTTATTCACACGCAAAATAGGTAGAGTATTTTTACTAAAGATTTGAGTAATGACGAAAAAAGAAAAATCTCTTAATATACCGTACAACGAGAAAAATTCCTCGGTACACCAAGTTGCGAACCCGAAAACCAAGTTACGATTCAAGAAATTAGCAAAAACGGTCAAGAAAACAAGAAGCCACACGGCCTGCCCATTTAGGCAATCACACGGCCTCCCAGAAGTCCACACGGCTTGCCCAGATACCCAGCACATGGCTGCAGCACCCGTGCATGGTCGTGTATACGGCTCACCTAGCTGATTTTTCACTATAAATAGGTCATTTGTAATGCATTTCAAACATACACTTCCCACTTTACACTTCTTATTTCATACTTCTCAAAGTCTATACTTTCGAGGTCTTCTCACCTTCGAACAAGAAATTTAGTGTGTGTGTATATATATATATATATATATATATATATATATATATATATATATATATATATATATATATATATATATATATATATATAAAACTAATGACAATAATAACCTTATGTTAACTTTTATTTAGGAATTTGCAATCAAACACGATTGAATATCAAATTTGAAAACTTTCAAATTCACATTTAAAATCGCATAAGTTTTTTCAACTATTTGACACAAAAAAATCGGATTCCTTAATTTGATATTAAAATGAGATAAATCACATTTAAAATTCATATTGTCATATCTCTTAAATATGGAGATACGTTTATTTATTAAATTAATTTAATAATTATATTAAATAAATGCCAAAATAAAAATGATCTTAATTACTCATAATTTCCATATGTTACATTTGTCTATCACCGACATTGGCTTCTTCAATCTTTAGCCTTCATCATGTTTTGATGCGATCTTCACACACACACACACACACACACACACACACACACACACACACACAAGAACACCAAATTCTGATAAGTAATTCAATCAATCATAGGGATGGCAATGGGCGAGAAAAAACCCGTGACCTGCGAGTACCCAATCTGCAATGGGCGGGTAAAATTATTAGATCTTACCCGCGGGCACGGGTACGGGTAAAAATTTATACCCGCCGACGGGTCGTGGGCGGGTCGCGGGTATATACTACCCGTCGCGGGTAAAACCCGACCCGTGAATACATGACACTTTTCTTAATTTACCCACGAATTAATACTTACAATTATCAAATTTAAAAGTTATTTTACTAGTATTTGAATAATGATTAAAAATATAATATTATATACAAGTAAAAAACTTAATTTTAACGTCATTATGCATATAGCTTCTACATATGGTTTTATAATGTATAAAATTATTTCGATTTTCTAATTAAAAGTTGTATATTATTATTACCCGTGGGTTACCGCGGGTCACGGGTATCCGCGGGTCACGGGCATGAGCGAAAAGATTTTACCCGTGGGCGGGTAACGGGTTTCAACATACAAAAAAGAAACCCGACGGACGAGTCGCGGGTATATAGAACCCGTGCCCGTTACCCGCGGGCGCCATCCCTAATCATGTCGTATTAATCGAGCATCCATGGATGAGATCAGCGCAAACAATCGGGTTGATGAGATGTTGCCCTAATTCGAAATTGTATCAAATTAGGTCATGATTTGTAATCAAAAATCCATATATCTTTCCTACTTTGTTACACAATTTCAATTAAAAACTTAACCCATTCCAATATTATCTCATAAGATACGATCGCATCTCTAACACTTTCCCACCTAATCCATATGCTTGCAGTAGAACTCTATACATACTCATTCATTATTACTAAACTTAATAAATAGTGCATTACTGACATGAAACTTGACTACAACAATGATTACGATATATGTGTTCTTTACAATGATTAATCACATGAATGGTCTTATTGAATGTAGATTTTTTTTATTGTACGCAGCTAGCTATACATATAACTTTAGCATACTTAAATGATGCGCAGCTAACAAAAAAATGCTCTCAACTAATCCCCCCCACTCCGCCCCTAAAACTTCCGGCACCACCGCCCTCCGCCGTCATCCACCCCAATCTTTCCCCTTCCCCACCTCTCGGTTCACTCCAAAACAACTTAGCAGCATGCGTAATCCAAGAAATCACTTCCCATCTTCGACTAATACCTCCCAAAACGATGATGATGAAGGATGAATTAGGGTTGAAAGAAAAAAGAAAAAAAGCTTTGAGATTAATCGATTGAAAACCCTGATTCACCGTTACGGCTACGACAAACAACCCTTCATTAGATTACATCATAACAAATTTGTCCCTTCATACCCTAATAACATTCCAATCCGAAAAGTTAACCCTTTTAGCAAAACCGAAAACCCTAATTCTAAGAATGAATCAATCACCTCGTTCATGTTCCAATGCTTCCCTGAGCATTGGACCAAATCGGACTTGTGGTTCTTTTTCAAGAGATATGGTGACCTAAGGGATATTTTTATTCCATTTGGGAAAAATTGAAAAACGGGCGAAGCTATGGATTCGCTAGGTTTGCTAATGTATCTGATGTTGGCCACCTTCTCAAGCGATTGAATACCATCTACATCAGGGGCGAATGGTTAAAAGTTTTTATGGCACACAAATGTAGCAAACCTGGGACAAACATGTACAAACAAACGTATACTACATCTGGCATAGGCAAGCAACCTATTAACTATAAAAATAGTCTGCTCACAAACAACCGGAGGTATCCATTAGAAAACAGCCCATATTGAACGATCCAATTTCTGTCATCAACAACAATCATCGTGATGAAAGAAACTTTGCAGATGTTACAAAAGGGAAGGAAGAGTCCAGGTATGAGAAATGGTTCAAAAAAGTAGGGGGTCATAACGCAGAAAAAATACGAATCGTCTCTTTGGATGACGATGAAGTGTTTACAAAGAAAATGGATATGGCAATCATTGGTGAGTTATCAAAGTTTGAATATTTAGAACACTTTAAATTTCTTTGTGATATTGAAAAACTTAAACATTGAGATCAAGTACTTGGGCGGTATGGATGTAATGATCATCTTCGATAGTGTTGAACAAGCAAACTTAATACCAAATTCCAAGGATCATTCCCTCCATAAATGGTTGATTAATCTAAGAAAGTGGGATTGTTCCTATGCTCCGGTGGGTAGAATTACGTGGCTATACATCTCGGGTATCCCGGTACAACATTGGAATGAGAATACTTTCTCTAAAATCGCAGGTCTTTGGGGTCCTATTATTAAAATGCAAAATTGTACGTTAAATGGGAACCAAAATCTAATCTTCGGGAAGGTCTTGGTTAAGATATGGGATCCCTACCTTGTCAAAGACAGTGTAAAAATATTAACAAATGATCACGTTTTGTATGCACATGTAACCGAAGTGGTTGATAGTATTGCGTAAATTGACTTTGAAAAAGATGAACAACCTAAAAGTGAATGGAATTCAGATATGGGTTACGCGGATGGGGTTGAAAACATGTATCTGGGGGACAATTTCAAGATCAACCTTAACGGCAACGACTCCGATCATGCTTCCGATGATGAAGACGGGTCTGATGATGTGCAACATTCTAGATGTTGGACGACGAGCAACAACTTTACTGATAAAATTAATGCAGTATTGGAAACCCAAAAAAGTGTAGAAAACGCTTCAAATCCCAATAATTCAGTTAATGCTAGTGACGGCCACAACCAACATATACGTTGTACATCGATGCAAGAGAATGAAGATGCAGGTGGTGTGCTTTTTCGACAAGTATATGGGCCTGAAATAAACCCATCTCGAGAGATTGGATCAAATAAATGTAATGATAATAGGTCTACACATGGGCCAAGTACGAATAGGTCAAATAAAAAAGAAAGTGAATTATACAACAAGACTAAACCAAGTGGGCCTAGCTCCCTTCCTGACGGGCCACCACCAATTCCTGTTTACACATCCGACATTGAATATATTCCTTACAGGCCCAATTTAAATGTGCCATGCTCTATTAAACCAATCGATGAGGCGAATGAAAAAAACTCTAAACCTGACCCAATTATCCAATCCCCCAATTCCAATTTCTCCAAACAGTTCGATGATAATTGTCCTCCAGGTTTTCCAAAAAGTCCTATGTTTAAGCATGAAATAGGTAAATTTGTACGTATTAATCTATCGAACAACAAACAATTAAACAAGGCAGACACACTGGTTGGTTGTAATTCTGGAACCGGTCAGAAGAATACTTTGGATGGAACAAACATTGCTATCGAGAACCAAACCAATTCAAGCAACCAAGTCACATCTTCAATCGATGAAATTCAGGACACCCTTCCAAGCAAAACTCAAGCAAAACCCAACGCTACAAAGAATTCCGGCTCTGGCTCCAGTTTTAGCGATGACAGTAATGTTTTGAAAGAGTTCGGGAATGGTATTGGCCTTCAATGGATTGAGAACACACCGGAAATATAAATTGCCACCTTTGTGAGTTATGTTTTCTTTTCAATTTTAATTATGAAGATATTTTCGTTAAATGATCGTGGGTTTGGGAAAATTGGGCAAACAAAATTTAATTGGGTAAAAAACTTAACCTATACTAATAAACAGGATATAATTGCTATTCAAGAAACTAAACAGAAATCTATTTCGGACAGTTTCGTTGTAAAGCTATGTGGATGTCACGATTTGGATTATGTGTTTAAACCTTCTTTGGGTAAATCGGGTGGGATTTTACTAATATAGAACAAGTTAGTCTTTGTGGTCACCGAGGCCGTCGAAAGAGATTTCCTTTTGGGTATAAGGGGCACTTGGGTTGGGAAACAAACCGATTGTATCATTATTAATGTTTACGGGCCACATCAAGGCAATTTAAAAAATAAATTTTGGGATAGCCTTGAAAATATTATGTTGAAAGCTTCGACGAGCCCAACACACCACTATAGAGGATCTAGACTATACTAGACTCACTACACCAACACTTTGACGTTGGTTAGCCTTTAATTTTATAAATCCTTAGTGCACAATGTACTTAGGCGACAGTGTCGACCATATATCTTTAGGCGGTATAACTGACCATGTATTACTTAGGCGGCAGAGCCGACCATATAATAAGAACAACAAAAGTGCACTAAGAACTTAAACACAAACTAAAGCTTGATCGGGAAACTTAACAAAAACACTTATATTAAATTACAATTACAATATTACTTACAAGCTTTATCTTCTCTACTTTAGCTAACTCACACTCTTCTTCTCTTCTTCACAACTCACTTCTTATTTCACTCTCACAACTTCACACAACACAAATGAAATCTCCTTCCATATTTATACTACTCCATGGAACATTCTAGAACCTAGATATTTCTATGGATATATAAATATCTAGATATTTCTACAACCTACAAATATCTAGATTTTTCTTTTACATTTCAATTTCTAGATTTTTCTCTCATATTCTAATATCTAGATATTTTCTTATACATATTAATATCTAGATATTTTACACATATACATTTACTAATTCCATATTATTCTAAATTTGCATTGTATTTTAACACTCCCCCTCAATGCAAATTTTCTTCCAACGATGTCTTGCAGACCATTCCAAGTGCTTCTCTGAATTTTGTAAACTTCAGTTTACTTAGGCTCTTGGTGAATATATCTGCTACCTGTTCATCTGTCTTTGTTGGCACCATCTTGATCTCCCCTTCAAGGACCTTCTCGCGAACATAGTGATAGTGTACTTCTATATGTTTTGTTCTTGCGTGAAAGACTGGATTCTCTGCTAGACGTATAGCTGATAGGTTATCGCAGAAAAGCTCTACTTGATAGTCTGTTGATTGATGAAGATCTTCCATTAGTTGTTTCAACCTTGTAATTTCTTGTGTTGCTGACGATGCCGATCGATATTCTGCTTCAGTGCTTGACAAGAATACTGTTGGTTGTCTCTTGCTGCACCATGATATTACTCCTGATCCAAGACTAAACATGCATCCAGTTGTTGACCGTCGTGTATCATAGTCTCCAGCGTAAGCGGCGTCACAATATCCAGTCACGTGACATTCTTTTGTTTTCTTGTATAAAATACCAAAGTTAATAGTGCCTTTAACATACCTTAAGATGCGTCGTACAACATCAAGGTGAGGCTTCTTCGGATTGCTCATGTATCGACTAACCACTCCAACTGCATAAGATATGTCTGGCCGGCTTAGTGTGAGATAAATAAGACTTCCGACCATCTTTCGATACATGGTAACATCTTGAAGACTTTTTCCATCATCTGCTCGTAGTTTTGTATTCGGATCCATCGGAGTTGAGATAGGTTTGCAATTAAGCATTCCGTACTTTTGTAAAAGATCTCGCGCATATTTCTGTTGTCCCAGAAATAATCCTTCTCTTTTCTGCTCTATTTTGAGTCCAAGAAAATGTTTGAGTTCTCTAAGCTCCTTCATATGAAATCTGATAGACAGATTCTCTCTTGTTCTTTGAATCTCCTCATAGTGATCTCCCGTGATGATTAAGTCATCCACATATACTAGCACTATGGCTAGTTTTCCATGATCTTGTTTCACAAATAAACTAGAATCTGAAGGAGCAACTGTGAAACCACTTTTTACTAAAAACTCGCCAATCTTCCCATACCAAGCTCTTGGAGCCTGCTTCAAGCCGTATAGTGCTTTCTTTAATTTGCAGACATGGTCAGGATGGGACTTGTTCTCAAAGCCTTTTGGTTGCTCCATATAAATTTCTTTGTCAAGTTCTCCATGTAAGAAAGCGTTCTTGACATCCATCTGCCACAGCTTCCAAGATTTACTAGCGGCTAAAGCTAGTAGAGCTCGAATTGTTGTGATCTTCGCCACTGGACTAAACGTTTCTTCATAATCCAGCCCATATTGTTGAGAAAAACCTCTAGCAACAAGTCGAGCTTTATACCTTTCAATGGAGCCATCTGATCGAGTCTTCACCTTGTAAACCCATTTACAAGATATTGGTTTTACATCTTTTGGCTTTGGAACTAAACTCCATGTCTGGTTTTCTTTTAGTGCATTAATTTCTTCTTCCATCGCTTTATGCCATTCTTGACTTTGTGCTGCTTCTTCATAAGTGGAAGGCTCAATATGTATTAATTCATCCACATGAGCAGCATTGGCATACCTCGGATTAGGTTGCCTCGGCCTTGTTGATCTCCGTAATTCTTGCACATGCTCCTCGGTATCCATTTGGCTTGGACGAACCTCTTCGAATGTAGATTGATGTACCCCAGTTTTCCATGGACTCGTTTCCTTAGAGTACTATCCATCTCCTTCTTTAATTGGATCCGATATGTGCTCTTTATGTTTTTCTTTCTCCTCTGGAACTTCTTCTAATCCATGAGATTCTGGAAGCTCTATCTTTTGAGATGACCACCATGAAGAAGCTTCATCAAATACCACATTTCTTGAAGTATGACACTTTTCAGTATTTGGATCACAACATCTCCATCCTTTTCTTGATTCATCATAACCGACAAAAATGCATCGAATTGCCTTCTTATCAAATTTGCTTCGTAGATGATCTGGTACGAAGACGTAGCATACACATCCAAAAACCTTGAGATGGTTGACGGTTGGCTTGATCTTCCATGATCTTTCATATGGTGAAATATATCCCAACTTTGTTTGTGGGAGTCTGTTAATCACATATGAAGTCGTCCTCATACATTCGGCCCAAAATTTTCCTGGTACATTCTTACCATGAAGCATACTTCGACAAGTTTCAGCAAGATGACGATTCTTACGTTCTGCCACTCCATTTTGTTGTGGAGTATTAGGGCAAGTTAATTGCCTTCTGATCTTGTGCTTCTTAAGATAGATATTGAACTCGGTTGATAAATATTCTCCTCCATTATCTGTGCGTAAGCATCGAATCTTAGTATTGAGCTCACTTTCTACCTTGTTCTTGAACTCTTTAAACTTCAGAAAAGTCTCCGACTTCTCCTTCATGAAGTAAACCCACACATATCTTGAGAAGTCATCAATGAATGTCACCATATATTTCATACCTCCAAGTGATGTTTGTTTCACTGGGCCGAAAACATCTGAGTGTATGAGCTCTAGTGGTGTCTTGGACTGATGCGCTGACTCCTTGAATGGCAATTAGTGAGCTTTGCCAAATTGACATCCAGCACATATTGTATCTGTTCGGATATCAATTTGAGGAAGCCCATTTACTATGTGTTTCACCATCATCTCCTTTAACTTGTTGTAGCCCACATGCCCAAGACGTTCATGCCAAAGATTAGCCGTCTCATTCTTTCGAGTCTTATCCACATATGCTATTTCAGCAGATAATACATAGACCGATTCTATTCTTCTTCCACGCATAACTGGATTGCCAACCACCTTTACTCTCTTAAATACGGACACATCTTCTGGTCCAAAGAGCACATAATTCCCTTCTGCTGTCAATTGTGGTACTGATAGTAAATTCTTCTTTAGGCCAGGGACAAGATACACCTTCTCGAGTTGGAGCTTATGAGAGTCACCTTCACTTGGAATTATTGTCTTTCCAATGTGAGAAATAGACAACCTTGAATTGTCGGCTGTCAACACGACTCTCTTTCCTTTGTAATCCTCCATTTCTTGCAGCTTCGTCTTATCATTGGTCATATGATTTGAGCACCCAGAATCGATGATCCAATCATCTTTGTAGTTTATTTTTGACTTTAAAGTTGTTGTAAGAGCTTGATCATCTATGTCAGCTTCAACAGAGAGTCCAGCTTCTGCATCCCATGTTTCCTCATTAATGGTTGCTTCGAATGTGACCTCTTTCTTCTCATCTCTTGCGGCGGCCACATTTTCTTCGAAAGTTCGCCTTCTGGGGAATCTACATTCTCGAGCAAAATGACCCTTCTTGCCACAATTGAAGCATTCACCATTCTTTCTCTTATCATTTTCCCCGTATTGTTGGCGATGATCTCTTCTTCCTTGTTGAGCTCCCCCTGAAGCGTTGCCTTTTGATTTTGGGTGACCCTTCCACCCATATGTCTTACTTTCTTTCATCGCCTCTTGTCTTCGAGATGTTGCTTTCTTTTTATTGGTGAAGAGTGCATCTTCTCCGTCTTTTATGGTTACTTCATTCATCTGCTTGGCTAATGCCTCTTGATTAGCCAACAAATTCTCCAGCTCTATTAATGATGGTTGAGTAGGTCATCCTCTCACAGCGGCTATAAATCCATTATACTCGGACCTTAAGCCATGGATGATAATTCTCTTCATCCTTGCATCACTCACTTTCTCTTCAGGAGCAAGTTAAGATATCTCACGGCAAATTGATTTCACCTTGGTGAAATACTGAGAAATAGACAGACTTCCTTGTGAGATACCCGCGAGCTCATTTTCCAAGTGCTGGAGGCGTGCTTCATTCTTCCTTGAAAATAATTTTTCAAAAGTTTCCCAAGCTGCCTTTGGTGTTTTCTCGTCACGGATGTGCTCCAATAGATCCTCCTCGATTGTAGTCTTCAATATAAATAAAGCCTTCCCGGCCTTGATGTTCCATTTTCTCAAGGCTTCAGCATTTTCTTTCGGTGGAGGCGTTGTGTCACTGCCAGCAACTATTTCCCATAAATCCTGTCCTTGTAGGTAGGATTCTATGCAAGTCCGCCAATAACCATAGTTGTGGTTATTGAGACTCTTGATTCCACTGCTCGTACTTGCAAGATCTGCCATCATGACGTCCAACGTCCAATAAGCTTGGTCCCTGACCAATGAGCTTTCACAGTTCCTAACTGTGCTCCGACAGAATCTCCCTTAGAGCCTTGGTGAAAACAAGTCGATGTAAACGTCCAACGTTTACCGATTTCCTCTACTAGAAATGATCCCGAACGACCCGCTCTGATACCAATTGTTGAAAGCTTCGACGAGCTCAACACACCACTATAGAGGATCTAGACTATACTAGACTCACTACACCAACACTTTGACTTTGGTTAGCCTTTAATTTTATAAATCCTTAGTGCACAATGTACTTAGGCGACAGTGTCGACCATATATCTTTAGGCGGTATAACCGACCATGTATTACTTAGGCGGCAGAGCCGACCATATAATAAGAACAACAAAAGTGCACTAAGAACTTAAACACAAACTAAGGCTTGATCGGGAAACTTAACAAAAACACTTATATTAAATTACAATTACAATATTACTTACAAGCTTTATCTTCTCTACTTTCGCTAACTCACACTCTTCTTCTCTTCTTCACAACTCACTTCTTATTTCACTCTCACAACTTCACACAACACAAATGAAATCTCCTCCCATATTTATACTACTCCATGGAACATTCTAGAACCTAGATATTTCCATGGATATATAAATATCTAGATATTTCTACAACCTACAAATATCTAGATTTTTCTTTTACATTTCAATTTCTAGATTTTTCTCTCATATTCTAATATCTAGATATTTTCTTATACATATTAATATCTAGATATTTTACACATATACATTTACTAATTCCATATTATTCTAAATTTGCATTGTATTTTAACATATTATGCAGGTGAATGTTGACGAATGGCTACTATGCAGTGATTTCAATGAGGTAAGAAATAGTTCGGAACGAAGAAACTGCGACTTTATCGAGTATAGAGCCAAACTTTTCAATGATTTTATCGATAATACTCAACTACTCGAGTTACCATTGGGGGTAACATGTTCACGCGTATTAGTGATGACGGTCTCAAATATAGTAAATTAGACAGATTCTTGGCTTCAGAGAAATTTGTATCGGCCTGGGACGGGTTGTCGGCTTGTATTCTTCAACATAAATATTTTGACCATTGTCCCATTTTGTTGAAAGACTCGAACATAGACTTCGGACCAAAGCCAATTCGTATTTTCGACAACTGGTTCAATACAAAAGAAAGTGAGATTAAGATAAAAGAAGCATGGTATGAAAACCCTTCTACCATTCATGCGGATTGCAATGTAAGAGACAAATTAAAGAAGGTAAAATCGATCCTAAAAGCTACCGGTAATTCAAATTTTGAAAGATTAAACATCGAGATTACCGAACTTTAAAAAAGTGGCCGAGTGGGAAAATGAGAAAGATAAACGATTTTTAACTGAAGATGAGATTTCACGGTGATTGAAAGATAGAGAAGCTTGGTTCAAAAAAGATAAAGAAAAGGCGGATATTCTTAAACAAAAGGCGAGATTAAAATGGGCAATTGAGGTTGATGAAAATAGTAAGTTTTTTCACTCTCAAATAAAAAGACGCCAAAGCAAAAACAATATTCGGGGCATAAACATCAATGGAATTTGGCATGAAAGCCCGAGTATAATTAAGGACGAAGCATTCAAATTTTTCCGTAATCGGTTCAACAATGTACTGGACAGAAAGTTTCAATTATCACTTGCGCCTGAATCTACACTTTCTGCGACAGAAGCTGCTGATCTTGAGCGCTCGTTCACCGTCGAAATTTTTTTTGACGCCATCCGAGATTGTGGTGGCTCTAAAGCCCCCGACCCCGACGGTTTCAACTTGAAATTTTTTAAACAATATTGGGACTTAATCAAAGATGATGTGCTAACCGCGTTTAATAACTTTTGGATCACCGGGGAAATTTCTTACGGGTGTAATGTGTCCTTTATCGCTTTATTACCGAAAAAATGATCCACAAGGTTTCTCCGATTACCGTCCGATAAGCCTTATCGGTAGTTTTTACAAAATATTATCAAAAGTCCTCTCGATTAGAATTCAAAATTGTTGGTCCCTTGATTAACAACAGGAGTATTGTAGAGGGGGGGATACAATTCTTTTGTTTATCTTAACAGTTTAAGCAACTTAGTATTCATGCAAGTAAACTAAATAAGAGTCAAAGGTAATTTTTTAACGATTATTCTTTATTGATATAAATCACAAAGAATCACAACTATCCTTGACGAAATGATAGTTGGTTGATACAGATTCACCTAAGTTATAGCTATTGAGGTTATCTAAAGCTATTACACGTTTGGACTCTTAATAAATAAAACTCACACCACTAGTTATTACAATAGTGGATACACCAATTTATAGTAGTCCTATTATCCGTGTAATTGTTCTATTGTCCACTGGTACATAGGACGTCTGTACTTGTGGGGATAATTGTGTCAGAGAGCATGCTCCCTTCTTTCCTCTTTGGTAGCTATTTGCAGGAACACCCCAATTCGGTTTGGCATCACTATTTGATTAAACAAATAGAATGGTGTGTTCCCTAGGCGTTGACAAAGGATAACACATGTCTGCACATGCGTTAAACTTCTGCATTCCCACATGGTCTTGTAAAGTCACTTGTCAGTCACCGACGTGTGTCCTTTTCTATTTAACTTTGTCTTCGACTTCTGTTGAATAGTACAATTGATGTAGACCACTCAGGAAACCACTATGCTTGTAATGGAGCATAGCTGTCTTGTGTTGTATGCTGCTTTCCAGCCATGCTGGTTCTTCTATGCTGAGTCACTTGATATTCTTGAATTTCTTGGTACACATCCTGTGCTGATCGAAGAATACTGTCTACCTTGTGCTGGTAGACTAGGCAGCATATTAGACACTCGACATAGCAATATCTGCTGTCTATACACAAACAAACTTGTGCTGGCTGCACATTACATTTTAGTGCAAATAAATTTCTATTTTGTCATAATTAAATCCTTAATTACTTTGGGGACTCAACAATCTCCCCCTATTTGATGATGACAAAACCTATGACATATAGAGAAAATACTAAAGTCAGCACTAAGGGACCTGATGAAAAATAGGCAGTAAATTTGTCCCTTTTTGGTTTGTTTTTGGGATCTTTTGCTGAGTTATCTATATCTTATAAATTGATATGATTTTGAAGATAAACTCATTTTATGTTTACTACAACAGTATATATACAATAATTACAAGACAGTATAATGAAACATGAAATAACAAAAGATACAAATTAAGCACTAAAAGGCTATCTGTTTTTATCCTTTTCTTTATCTTGTTCATCATTAGATAGCTCTTCTTCCTTCACTTTTACGGCTGCCTAGGCTTCAGAAAACAGGATAGGTAGCTCAGCAGGATTAAACACTGGTATTTGAGGAGGTAGAATGATGGGATCTCTTCTGTGTGGGCCAGCACAAATAGATTTCTTTCTTTTAGGCTTCTGTGAAAGAACTTCTTCGACATTCACTTCTGGTGCATTCCCATACTTGACTGCTTTGTTGAAGAGTTCTTGAAGTTCAAGTTTCAGTGTATTTTTAATAGCACTTTTACCTATGTCAATGAAGTACTGCAGTATCTCCATCCATTCACTGAATCTAAAAGTTCTTAGATTCGTGTAATCTACCCTCTCATAGACATTATTGTCCCTGCTGATACTGAAGGACCTTTTTGTACCTTTATGAATTTTGATGGTCTTACCAGTATTAGATCTTCTAGTCATCACATCAGCATACTTACTCTTGAAGAAGTGATCAGATAGCTCTTTTGTTCTTTCAGTCTCTATAGGAGTCTCAGTAGGTACCTTCTCAGTAGATTTCAGTTCATCCAATGCCTTGTCCTGAGCTTTGACTATGGCTTTTGCTAACTTGAGAGATTCAGCCTCTTGCTTTCTGTCAGTAGCCAATTTAGCTTCTTCTTCCCTGAGCCTCAGCCGTTCAGCATACTCAGCATCATCCCTTATTTGTTGTTCAAGCTGAACACTTGTAATATAGTCATTAATAGTGATGTTCAGGGATTTTGCTGTTGCAATCAATTGCCTGCCTTCATCAGTTGTTAGGGCATCACAATATTGCTTTAAATCCATGTCCAGCTGCAAATTGTATAAGTACACACCAATATCAATGCCGAACTCCAAGGCATTAATGTAGAATTGCTGGTCAAGTGGATGATACAGCAGTTAGATATGGCGTATTCTTTCTGGTATTCCTGCTGCTCTTTGTTCTAGCAGTTTAGGAACAGTAATCTCAAGTCTGTAAGCCTCCCTTTCATCTGGATTCATTTTTCTGATGTCAGGCTTACTCCTTGCATCTGAGTCATATTCCCAAGTGGTATGCTTATCATTCTTCTTTGGGGAAGATGGAGGATATACAAAAGGTGATTCTGCTGTGCCAGAAGGACCCACTGGTTCAAAGTCAATACGTTCATCTAGTGTCCTGTCAAAATAAGCAAGAATCCGTGCAAGTATTGGTGATTGAACGAAAGTTGAACTACCCCTGCCCCAGACTGTGAAATTAGCAGCAACAGAATCAGTATCATCATTAGCTCCCAGCCCATCCACCTTAGCTGGGTCTTCAGATCTTGTTTCACCCAGCAGCACACTTCTAGATGGGTCTTCTATCACAACACTCCTTGCTGTGTCTTCAGTACCAGCTGACTGATTAGTATCAGCTGGCACAACTGCCGTAGTATCTTCACCAGCTGCCTCAAATAAGGGCTCTTTCCTTAGGGGCTGGTGGTCCCTAGGGGCAGATTTTACCCTTTGTTTATTGATTGGCTTGAGTTCAGCTGGTGGTTCTTGTGTTGATACTGGTTCTTGTGGAGACCGATAGGGAGTGATTGCTAGATACTCCCCCTCAGCAGGAGACATATCTGTCTCTACTGATTTCTGCTGGCTGTGATTGTACAGCTGGCTGAGCAGTAGATGCAGGTCGAGAAGATTGGCTGGTTTTCAACATAGCATCCAGCAATTTCATAAACACATCAGTTCTTTCTCCTCCTAACCTGTTAGAATCCAGATATCTTTGCATCTCTTCAGGTGTCATCTTTTTGATTCTATCTGCTCGCTCAACATACAGCTTTGCTTTCTTCCTGTCATATTTCACCATGAACTTAGCATGTCTTTTTAAAGCATCCTTCTTGTATTCGTATATGATGAGCAGTTCATCATGAATATCACGCTTTTCAGGAGTGAAGGTTCTTCTATGCTCAATTTTATGTCTTTTTCGAGCAGCATAGGCCTCAAATTTAGCATTGAAAGCATCATTTAAATCCTGCTGTCTCTTCTGATGCCTCTCCATTTTTCTTTTCATCTTTCTTTCAATGATTTAAGAGACAGCAAAAGATTCAGTTACAGCCAGTTCAGAAACATCACTGGGCTTATTGCCAGAACCAATATCATCCACAGATGTGGCAGGCATACTGGGTTGAGATTCACCAGCAGCCTTAACACCTGCTTCAGTATGAGCGTTGCTGGGCTTAGGGCCAGTACCTTGACCAGTACCATCACCACCAACATCACCATCTCTACTTTGCTGCTTAGGAGCTTTCTCATGCTCATGCTCCCCCTCAGTTTGTTTTATCTTATTATGTTTCTTAGCTTTCTTCTCCCCCTTTTTGTCATCAGTAGGGGCAAAAGCAGGGTCTGGGGAAACACGCGCATCAAGATCACTATCTGACTCAGGAACAGAAAAAGCAAAGTTGTTCCAGTCAGCGTCAGCAGGAGATATATGTGCATCAGGGTCTACACCATATTGCCTGAGACAAAGGTTTGAAGATCTGACTTCATTCCTAGCAACATCCATGGCCATTTGATTTACGCTGGCTCTAACATCAGCTTGAAGAGCATCCATGCGTTGCACTGTCTCTACCAAAGTAACATAATCAGAAGCAGGAATCATGGTAGCCATCTGCTATTCCTGTGACTCTAATCTCTCTTCTAATACCAAGTTAACTTCATTCAGAAATTGATTCCTTCGTTTAGCAGCATCTAGTTCTGCTTGAAGAAGGGTAATGTGATCAGTATACTCGTTGTGAGAGATGATTCGCTGCTTAAGTTCATCTTCTTCTTCATAGTGGCGGCGAATAGTATCAACTAATAGATCTGCAAAGGCAGTAACTTGCTTGAGCTGGGTTTCACTAACAGATATGGTTATATAACCAGCCCTGCAAATAGCTTCAGCCATGCAGTCAACTAGAGTTTCCCTGATTGTTATGGTGATATCAGGTGTGATTCTGGCAACTGTTCTGTAAACAGCCAAAGTAGATACTTCAGCCACCTCAGAATTAACAGATCCACTGGTTGAGGGGCGATCACTAACAGCTACAATAGGAGTACCTCCATGGGGTGGTGGAGGTGGAAGGTCAGTATCTGACTCATCACCATGATCACCATCATTTTTACCTTCACCCAAAGATTTAGAACCACTGGTATCCTTTGCAGCATCATTGATGTCATCATCACCTAGATCCACTGATTTTTATTTGGAGCCAGTCACTTTATCATGAATGACCGGCTCTTCCTTACCAGTACCTTTATCAGCATCACCATCAGATGAATAAGATGATGAGGAAGAAGCTAATGAATCAGAAGGTACTGGCAAATCAGAAATATTCTGCATCACACATTTACCAGTAGTAGGATCAATGATGAACTTGAGAGGCCTCCAAGTACCAGGACACGGAGAAACAGCTGGAGCCATGCCAAACACATGGTAGTAAGGTTGTTCATTAATCTGCTCCAGTGTGGCCAGCCTCTCAAAAACTTCTTCACATGCTAGTTGATCAAGCTGAGATAGTAGTTCAGTCAGCTCCTCAGCAAGTAATTTGCTAGCTGAAACTAATGCACTTTGTGGATCAATAGTCAGCTGATCCACCAGTAGGGCAATTTTGGGGGTGATAGAAGCTCCCCTGTAGATGAAGTTGGGCACCACTTCATCTGGATCTGGTACCTTGCAAACATACTTAGGCTTTTCACCAGAAGCAGAAGCCTGAGTAGAGTTAGTTGTAGTAACAGCAGGGGTACCAGCATCCAATTTAACACCCTGTTCACCAAAATCTGAACCAGGGATGACAATGACATTTGCTGCATTTGGAGGAATGGATTGAAACTCCATATCAGATGAATCAGTAATAGCAGCAGCAGTATCAGTTGTTAGCACAGTGTCACCCTTGGCTTCAGTGACAAGATCATCAACAAGAACCTCCATAACAATTTTATCAATAACCTCTTCAAGAACAGGAGGAGATTCATCAGAAACCATCTCTTCAGAACCAGTAGGAACAGTTGAACCAGCATCAACTTGATCCCCAGTATCACCAGCACCAGTAGAAGTAACAGTACTAGTATCAGCACCACCAGTAGGAAAATCAGTAGCACCAACACCAGTAGCAGAGGCAGAGAGCTCATCAGTACCAGTTGTAGAACCAGTAAGAACAACAGGATTCCTTTCATGCTCCCCCTCTGCATGTTCATCTACCCTGCTAAGAACTGAAACAAAAGAACATTTTATGTTAACAACTGTAGAACCAAATAAATTTGACTCAATAATTACATCTTGTTTTGGTCTCTGGGGACAGACTGGTGATTTAGTCAGCCCTTTGAATGAGACAGAGTAAGGTGTCTGTAAGTGCAGGTGTGACTCTGCTGACTCATTGGCAATACATGTTGACCCAGATTGTGTAAGAGTTCTGGCTGTTAACAATGTAGGAGTGTGACTCTTATCAAGATCCAAGTAACATTCAGGTTGTGCAGTAGCCTGAGCTGGTTCAACACGATGAGGATCCAGCTCAAGTCTGCTTTGGGGGTCAGGTATGTTCTCTGCTGGTTGTACTGTCAGCAGAGAATATTTCATGAAGTATAATTTTGAAAAATCGAGAAGTGTCTGGTTAGAAGAGTATGGGTTGCTACTCTTCTTAACACTAGTTTTAAAACCAGTCAGCTTGGAAGCCAAGGTTGTACCCTTAACTCCACTTTCATTTTTCAAGTCAGCAGTTAAAATATTTTTAATTATGTTAGAGATTTCTGCTGTTTAGTCTAGAGACGCATCAGGTTCCATAGCAACATCCTTTTCAGGAGCAGCAGTTGAGACTGGGGCAACCTCCCCTGTGGCGTGCTTGGAGTCAGCTTTTGCACGTTTGGATTTGCCTGTTACCAAGAAATAGATTAGCAACGAATTCCAATACTAGAAGTGGGTAGTCAGTATATAAGACTAGGGTTATTCTTTATTATCAGAGAGCACTAGATTCTAATACAACTACTGCGTTACCAGTATCTGAGACGGTGGCTGTTCTAGTAGTCCCTCAGCTGGTGCACTACTAGAGGCAGTCGATTGGGTAGCTCCACCCCGAGTAGCAAGATACTCAAGCATTCCTGGCGTCAGACCAGTATATGGAGCAGCTGGTGCTGCCTTTGTCATCCCCCCTTTTTTCAGTTGAAGGTCAAATGATTCGTCATTAATCTGCTGGTAAGCATCACCCATCTCTTTTCAAACACAAGGCTCAAAAACCTTGGAAAGGGGATTAAATGTGTTCTTTTTGGTACAAGCACCATTTCCCTTAACCTTAGGTAGATTTCTGCATCATAATCGATGTTCCTGTTGAACAACATCCCATGACCCATCTTTAGCTCAAAATCTGAGCATTGATCAAAGCTTCCTGACTTCTGGCTGATGCACTGGGTCAGCAGACCAAAGAAATAGTACCACAGCGGTGGCATGTGCTTCCTCAATGGGTTGTGGGCCATAGCACCCGTATATCCGATGGTTTCCAGCACTTCCCTTCTCACATCATCACTAGATGGTGAAGCAACAAATGGTCCACCTGAAATTGTAGGGCTCGTCTAATAGTATCGACGGTGACAGAGCATGTTAGGGTTTTAGTAACCATGCCATGAATATATGGTGTACCCTGTGGAGTGTTGGTAATGGTATCTGTATACCAAAATCTGCCTAAGCAGGTCGGATAGAGTCTGGAAGGAACTCCGGTGATAGATCTAGCCAATGGACATTGCCTAATGTATGCAATTAATGTCTCATAGCCCATGTTGGCTTTAGACTTAGGGATAGAGAGAGCATGTGCATCATTGCCTCGAGAAAGACGGATAAGATCATGTGCTGGTGTGTTTGAAGCCTATACAAGGCTTGGATGCAAGGCAAATAATGGTGCCTATTCCTGTTGCTCCTCCGATTCCGGTGGTTGTTGTTATTGTTGCTGTTGTTCCTCAGGTTGGTTTTCGATTGGTTGTGGTTGTTGTTGTTGTTGGTCTGCCATTGATGATTGTAGAAGATGAATGTTTGAATGATTTGAAGATTTGGGGATTTTGAGAGAAGAGTGTGATTTTGAAAATTAAATAACCGAAGGTTATTATGGAAAATGAATCACCATTTTATCCTTTCTGATTGGTGAATAAGTGCAGGAGAGAGAAAATGACAACTGTCATCTGCAGGTGCGTGGGCAGATTTGACAGACTGGCATGTTTTCGAGGGGACACAGACTGTTGACATGATGTTTAATCGGCTTGAATACTCATACCTCCCATTATGCATTAAATGCAGTAGGTTTTTAATTCAAAGTTGAAGTTAAAGACCACAAAATAAAGTTTGTATTAACTACACAAATTCTTTGTTACATTTAATATGTCATGTATTTAATTTAAATCATTGGGAGTAAATGAGTTTCAGTTTTAAGGTATCATCTTAGTATTGTGAGCTATTTATTACTTCATTTTAGACATTGTATAACCATGATATAAAAGACCTTGTTGTACTGATTGTTTGACATGTAGGCAGTAAGTAAAGAATTGTGACTTACTGGTTTGCCCTACATGCTGTAGAGCCAGCACACCAACAAAGTTGTCTTTTATTTTAGAGTTCAAGCATACCCAGCTCAGAGATGAGATATTTAAAATGTTTCTCATCTAAGGGCTTTGTGAAAAGATACGCTAACTGCTGGTCTGTTGAAATAAAATGTAGCTCTACATCTCCTTTTTGAACGTGATCCCTTATGAAGTGATATCTAACATCAATGTGCTTAGTCCTTTAATGCATCACAGAATTGTTGGTGATAGTAATTGCACTGGTGTTGTCACAGTAGATTGGAGTTTTAGTAACATGAACACCATACTCCTTCAGCTGGCTTTGCATCCATAACACTTGAGCAGTACAGCTCTCAGCAAAAATATGTTCTGTCTCAACAGTGGATGTGGACACAGTATTTTGCTTTTTGCTCGTCCAGCTGACTAGTCTACCACCCAGTAACTGGAAACCACCAGTGGTACTTTTCCTATCTATTTTACATCCTGCAAAATCAGCATCATAATACCAAATTAGTTCAAAATCCTGGTCTTTGGGATACCAAAGACCACGTTTAGCAGTAGCTTTCAGATACCTAAATATCCTCATTACTACCAGCAAATGTGACTCTTTAGGATCAGCTTGATATCTGGCACAGAGACCTGTGGCAAACATAATATCTGGTCTGCTGGCTGTGAGATAAAGTAGGGACCCATTCATACCTCTATATTCAGTGATATTGACTGGTTCACCATTAGGATCAGCATCTATTTTGATAGATGCTGCCATTGGAGTCCCTATATCTTTTAAACAGGTCAGACCAAATTTCTTTAGCATATCTTTGATATATTTATCTTGACTTATAAAAATTCCATCATCAAGTTGTTTAATTTGTAATCCTATAAAGTATTGCAAATCTCTTTGTAAGCTCATTTCATATGTCTTTAACATAAGTTTTGAAAAATCTTGACAATGTTTTTCATTTTTAGATCCATAAATAATATCATTCACGTATATCTGTACCAGCAAGAGATCACCATCTATCTCCTTTGAGAATAGAGTGGTATCAATTGTTCCAACTTTAAAACCTATACCAGTGAGATACACATGAAGTTTCTCATACCATGCTCTTGGTGCCTATTATAGGCCATATAGAGCTTTGTCTAACTTGTAGACATGGTCTGGATATTTACTGCTTACAAAACCAGGAGGCTGTTTGACATAGACTTCTTCTTTCAGCTTCCCATTTAGAAATGCAAACTTAACATCCATCTGGAATACCCTAAAGTTCATCTTAGCAGCATATTCCAGGAACAATCTAATAGCTTCCATCCTAGCCACTGGTGCATATGTCTCTCCATAATCCAATCCTTCTTCCTGTTTGAAACCCTGAACTACCAATCTAGCTTTGTTTCTGATCACAATCCCATCTTCATCCATCTTATTCTTGAAAACCGACTTGGTACCAATGATCTTCTTAGTTTCATCATCAAGTTTAGGTACCAATGTCCAAACCTTATTCCTATCAAACTGGGAGATCTCTTCTTGCATAGCTCCTGCCCAGCTAGGATCTTTGATTGCTTCTTCTGGACATGTAGATTCAATGGTAGATACAAAGTTTACATGCATACAAAAGTTGTTGGTTGCATGTCTCCGTGTCTTAACACTACTGGCCAGATTACCAATAACCTGCTCAATTAGATGCTCCTTTGTCCATATAGTGTTATGAACATGTGAGCTTGTTATGGAACACACAACATCTTGATCATTAGCTGGTTCAGCAGTATGAGCAGCAGCAGAAGACAGCTGTTCATTATGAGTATAACCAGTGCCAGCTTGTGATCCTTCAGAACCAGTAGACCTCTGCTCAAGTTGCAGAACTTCAGTAGAGCCAGTAGGTCCACTAGGTTTAGACACAGATGGAACAAAATGTTCCATTTCATCATCAGAGAACTCAGTAACATGGATTGGTGAGGGAGTTACTGCTGGTTCTTCTTCATCATCAAGAGTTTGCTGAGTAGGCTCTTCAAATAATAACTCTTCATCTTCTTGTTCAGAAGGTGAAGTGGGGGCAGTTTCATCAAATATAACATTAATGGATTCTTCAAAATAGCCCCTTCTTTTGTTGAAAACCCTATATGCCTTTGACATATTGGAATATCCAAGAAATATACCTTCATCAGCTTTAGCATCAAACTTACCAAGCTGGTCCCTATTGTTCAGAATGAAACAGGGAGTGCCAAATACATGAAGAAATGAAATTGAGGGTCTTCTGCCTTTAAGAACTTCATAAGCAGTTTTCTGATGTCTTTTCACAATTAGAGATCTATTCTGGGTAAAACAAGTAGTATTCACAGCTTCTGCCCAATATGAATTTCTCAGCCCAGACTCAGCTAACATAGATCTTGCTGCTTCAATGAGAGTTCTGTTTCTTCTTTCTGCAACACCATTCTGTTGAGGTGTTCTCAGAGCAGAAAAGTTCTGTGAAATACCTTTGTCAGCACAAAATTCTTCCAATGTAGCATTTCTGAATTCTGTACCATAATCACTTCTTAGCTGTTTCAATAGTTTCCCATTCAATAGTTCCATTCTTTTGATAAAATTGATAATTTCATCAGCAGCTTCACACTTTTGCTTCAAAAAGAATACCCACGTGTACCTGGAATATTCATCAACAATGACTAGTGTATACTTCTTCCCACTATATCTGGCTACATTAATAGGACCAAAAAGATCCATATGAAGTAGGTGAAATGGTTTCTCAACAGATGAAATCTGCTTTAACTTGAATGAAGCATGGTGATGATTTCCTTTTTCACAACCAGGACACAATCTGTCCTTCACATAAGACATTGTGTGTAGCCCAGACACCAAATATCTTTAAAATTGAGATGTGAAAGTCTCTTGTGCCATAACCACTTGAGGTTGTCTGCTGCCTTTGAATAAAAACAAGTGTCATTTGTTGTGACTGCTGTGTTCATGTCGATTTGATACATGTTATCATGTCTTTTTGTTATTAGCAGAGGCTTCCCTGTCTTATCAAAAATAGTGCCAATTTTTCTTCTGAATTGGACTATCTTCCTTTTTTTGTCAGTTAGCTTATGCTGAGTAGATTGTGTTTAAGCCCAACGACATATGCCACATTTGAGAATGTAACATTCTCATTTGTTAAAGTGCCAAAACCCTTTGTGTAACCCAACGAATTATCTCCATATCAAACAACTGGACCATCCTTTTCTTGATAGTCCATCAGCAGGGACTTACATCTGGTCATATGTCTCGATTATCCATCCGGACGATATCTTCAACATTTGGTCCCATTGCGATGGTCGACTCCAAGTAATGTCCTTAAATTGAGCAAATGCACAGCGGAAGACTTAATTCGTACCTGAGAATAACATGTTTTAAAACGTCAACATAAAGTTGGTGAGATATATAGGTTTGTTGCTAGCAGCGTTATAACTATGGACCACAAGATTTCATATGTAAACATTTTAATAAAAATATTCTAAGTGGTTGAGCACTTGGTAACCATACTTAACAATTAATCACGTCGCATATTCCCTTTAATATGAAATCTTACTACACTGTACCAAGTGTAGTCACGAAACGAAGTACTGTGCAACCGTTGAATACTGGTCGTCCAGTCCGGTTGGGGTTGTCAGGCCCGATAGATCTATCAACAGGATTCGCGTTTACAATACCGCTGTAAATATTAGTTACCAAGCTACAGGGAAGTATGCAGTGGTACAACTCAACGTAGAATATATTTTCAGTTACTTGTATCCATAACGTAAAACATAAAATACATGTATTCTCATCCCGAAATATTTAGAGTTTAAAAATGGGACTATATACTCACCTAATGTATTTTGTAGTAAAAATACATATAACATCATTGAACAAGTGTAAGGTTGGCCTCGGATTCACGAACCTATATCATTAACATCTATATTAACACATATAATGATAATCGAACAAGTTTAGGTATCATTATTAATTGTTATTTTAGTAATTTGTTCATTTTATTAATAGCTAACTTAGCTATATTTTTTTTTATTTTTATATATACATTAATTAGATAATTAATAATATATTTTTATATAGAATATCCTTATTTGATATATCAATAACACTAATAATAATGATGATAAAAATATTATTAGTGTTAAAAATAATAAAGATGATAATAAAAATAATAATGATAAAAATAATAATAATTTTAATATTAATATTAATAGTGAATAGTGATGATAGTTCTAATAATAAATATGGTAATTTTTATAAAAAATTTAGTTTCAAATATATCACTACTTACCTTAATAATAATAATAATAATAATAATAATAATGATAATAATGAAAATGATATTATAAATAATAATAAAAAAAATTAGACTACCTTTATTAGGAAAAAGCCTTTTTTTTTTTAAAAATGCTTCAAGAGGGACTCGATCCCGAGACCCCTAGCTAACCCATCAACACCCAAGACCAACGAACCAATTCGGTTTCTGTTTTTAATTCACCGAAATAAATATATAACCATCTGTATCCCGTTTAAAGAGTCCAACAGATAACTAAATTCTCGGCCCAACTTCACTGGCCCAACTAACATTAAATGGCCTAACAGCAACTCGGCCCATCGTAAAACTAAATCATAAATGGTCCAACAGATTTCGGTTCTTTTCCCAAAAATAATGCCACAGTGGAGATTCGAACTCATATCCCCTCGTTACATACAATCACACCAAACCGTCTACTCTGCTTTGCTTTTTCTGATTCAAGACCTACTTAAATATATATATTCGATATTACACAGTATCTATTGTCTTCCAAAAATACACGTTGTAATTTAACTTGAATAAAAGATTAGTGGGGTGTGGGGTTATTCTGTAACGTATCATCATCATTAATAATCATCATCATTGACTCGTTACTTCTTCATCATCTTATGGTTTCCGTTCATCATTTCTCTCGTAGGGGTGGGTATTGGATTACGGAAAAAAAAAAAAAAAAAAAAAAAAACATAGTAACAGTAGAAACGAGATGAAGAATATAAATAGAAGGTGGTGGCGGTCGTTGGGGTGGTCGATGATGGACGTATACAGAAGCAACGAATGGGGTTTTTAACATCAACATATTAAAGGTTTTGTGGTGGTTTATGGTTAATCGGTGGTTTATGGTGTTCGAAAATAAAAGTGGTGGATTTCAAGGTGGTTGTACATGTTAAGGGTGGTTGTTTATGATGGTGGTGAAAAGTGTTGGAGGTTCGGTGATGTATAAAGGTGGTGATGAAGGTTGTTTACGGTGGAGTGGTTTAAGAGTGGTTAAATGAGTTTCAAATGACTCGATGGTGTTTGTGTTCGGTTTATTGTGGGTTAAGGTGGTGATCGAATAAGAAATCAGAAACAGAAAAACCCAGCTGAATTTCACGATGGATTGTGGTGGAGATTGATGCCGGTTTATGGTGATTGTTGGTGGTTGTAAAGGTGACCGGAGGTTCAAGGTTACGGTTGAAGATAGTGATGAGAGTGATGATAGCCGTTGGTAGTGATAGGTGATTACGAAGAAGGAGAATGGATCAGTGGTCATGGTGAGAGAGAGTGATTACAAAGTGACGGGTGGTGGTGATGTATTCACGGGAGAGAGAGGGACGATTTATATATAAATTTTCGGTTCAATTCTTTAAACTGAGTTGATAAAAAAAAATAATTGATAATGGTACTGGAAAAATCGAATGCTTCTTGTCTAATATTCCAAGTTACTCAGTTGTCTTTTTGCATTTGTAATCGACAGCAGGAATCAATTTTAAACAGAAGAGGATAAGAAAAGAAGCCTGTGATAGAAACAAGTACCTAATCTGCTATTAATATATATACACGTAACATATCTGTATTTACATTAAACTATAATAAGATATTTTTATATATAAATAATAATAATTCTAATTAATAATAAGTATGTTAATAATACTGATTAATAATAATATAAGTACTAATAATAATAATAATATTAATATTATTAATGATAATAATGATTTTACTAGTAATAATAATATAACAATTTATATATAAAGTTTTATTAATAATAATTATTTTAATAATAATAATGAAAGTAATAATATTATTATAACAACCATATTTTTAAATTTCTCGAACAATCAGATTAACTTACATATGTATCAGTTGAATCAATTAACGAATGCTATTAATGTTTACAAACTAATTATATATATATATATATCTTTATATTTATATTTATATATGTAAATAAATATTTTATATACAACAACTGTTCGTGAATCGTCAGGCTTGGTTAAAAGGGTATCTAGTCATCCAAATATAGATTTTAGACTTTCTAGACTCAACATTGAGGTTTTTGCTTATCGTGTCGGAAACATATAAAGCTTAAGGTTTAAATTTGGTCGAAATTTTCTGGGTCGTTACAGTACCCACCCGTTAAAGAAATTTCGTCCCCGAAATTTGGTAGAAGTCGTCATAAATAACAATAGGAATGTTCCCATGATGATTATGAGGTGATAATGAAGTTTTATCATTATCGAGAGATATTTAGATAACACGGTTCAATAATGTGAAGCGCACGAGTGAAGCTATCACAAAAGAGTGAAATGAGTAAATATGGAATTATTTGAACCGATAACGTGTTTAGGATTGATTTTCGGAATTCACGGGATTTAAAGAAAATCTTACGTAATAAGATTTGGTTTCTTCGGCGATATAGGAGATCAGAATCTTATTTGATTTAATGCGGCCATCTGTTTTGATTTCTCTGTCGGATATTTCACTATAAAACTACTCCTTTCGTTTCCTTATTCCCATATCCCACATCTTCTATTCTTTCTCTTTAATTCCTACTTTAAGACATTCGCCAATATGCCCCATCCCATTCTAATCCATGTTATACTTCTAACTTTCATATCTTTCATTCTTCTCTTTCATCTGTCGCCGAAAGAATCTATTCACTTTTATGATTTCCTTGGAATTATAATGTTTCTAATTCTCCCATGTCTTTACGTTGCAGTACGTATTGATATGCACGGTTTGTAATTTCTGGGTGATTGTTGGGTTTTATATTTTTCCATCCTCAAGTCAAGCGAGCATTGATCCGAAATTCATAGGTATGAAATTTGAAATGAACATAGCTAATGTTCTTAGAAAGAAATGGTAATAGCATGATTTTGATTTGTCAGATTACCAGAATACCCTGGATAAGATAGAACTATCAAGATGATATGTTCCTAATATGTTTAGAAATTGGATGGAGTGTAAGAGCCGTGTAACATGGCACATGATGATGGTACTGTGAATCATCACATTCCATTAGAAACGCAACGTGACTTACTGTAATATAATGAAGTTGATCAAGTTTCATTATATTATACTAATTCACGCATCAGTTCCCAACACTGCTTCAAAACATTCATATTTTAAACTTTAAGATTTCAGAATTTAGAAACTACCACAGTTTCTTTTATGTTGTAATGCAGATATTACGGGGAGATAGATGATTGCAGATAGGAATAGCTGTGAAAATATCTTTAGAATTATGGAGAATATGTATAGCGGAAAATATGAAGATATCTTATAATATCTAAGATAAGATGATGATGAATAATATCATCTGAAAAAGTTTAGAATAAGAAGTAGGGTTCATACTGACGGTTTCAACAGACACTGAATCATTTGCATTATTTGAAGGCAGGTTCATTCCTTGTATTTGTTCTTTGTTTCCTTCACGGTTAGCCCAATCCATTTTTCAGCACTAAATTTTCTATCGAGCGTTCCTAACATTCCCTTCTTTATCATCAAACTTTTGGCCATTTAGGCCATCTAAAATTTTACTGTTTCCTCTGCATTTAATGCAGTCATATCTGAATCGTCGATTATCAATCCGAGGTGTTTTTGGGCGAATTGTGTTTTTAAATGATTAAATGCTGATGATAAAATGGCGGAGTATGAAAGGTTCCCGATAACGATGAGGAAAACCAATCGTATATATCAAAGTTATAATAAGACTTATTCGAATGAAAGGTCGAAGTTGTTCTGCTGAAGCTGTGACAAAATTGGCTACTTTAAAAAGGAATCGTAAGGTTGTTTTTGCTGATAAATGCTAAAGAATTCGCCGCGATACGTGTTAAACTATGACTTTGGGTTCAAGAGTTTTTCATGTGTATAGATCTTTTCTTCTGTAGATGAAGTGCGGTCGGTTCAACTTCTCGATTTAGGTATTTCCAAGAATCCTGATAGGTTTGTATGCGGATTGTAAACGTTGAGATACAAATGAGGTTTAAGATAGAATCAAGTGGCAAGCTTGAAGAATTATTTAGTTTCATATGTTATAATCAATATTTTAATTTAATTCATTTTAATTGTCCAAAGTTAGCAGTCCAATAATCTGATGGTTCAATGATTTATATATAATTTAATATATAATATTCGAATTACATAATACGTATCGTGACCCGTGTACCGGTCTCAGTGTCGATCACAACTCAAAGTATATATATATTTTGGAATCAACCTCAACCCTGTATAGCCAACTCCAACATTCACATATAGAGTGTCTATGGTTGTTCCGAAATATATATATAGATGGGTCGATATGATAGGTCGAAACCTTGTGTACGTGTCCCGTTATTTAAAGTGCGTAAAATAAATAACAGAACTTAAATGACAATAAATTAAATGCGTAAAGTAAATAACAGAAATTAAATGACGATAAATAAAATTGCGATAAATTAAATGTTAATCAGTTAGCTGGGAACAGTTAGCCGGAACAGTTAGCGTGAAATCCTATCACAATTCCAATTAATTAATTCGTTTGTTTCTAACACTTTTTATTTTTGTCCAATGTTTTCTTCGTTATGCCACTTGTTGGATTCTGATAGGTCAAAATCCAAATATGAAATTTGAATAGAAATGGTTATTCTGTGGTGAACGGATACGTATATCGGTAGTTGTAAGTAGGATAGAAAATGATTGTTGAATCAGATTCGAAGAATGTACAGTGTAACTTATTAATGTGAAATCTGAATATTTCTCGGGTACTACCCACCCGTTAAAATATTTTCATCATTCACAGTTTGTACGAAAGAATTTTAATTACAATCTTTATGAAAATATACTTGCATATATATTTTCTTCGGATGTAATCATAGATTTAATGAGTCAATAAGATATTATACTCATTTGATTTATTGTTGGCACTTGATTATATGACCTCTAGAACATTAGAGACTACATAATTGCCATGTCGAACGAAAATAAATGTGATAGAACGATAAATAAAGCGAAGATAATCGATATAAAATGATATGTAAAACGAAGATCATACTCGAGGTACAGATAGTGATATTGAGGTGAGTGATGTTGATATCCGAGGTACAAATTGTGATGTTGAGGTTTACGACGCGGTTGTGGTTGAGGGTGATATGGGTACTGTCGGTGTTGATGATGGTGGTACGGATTATGCTGCTGATGCTGCTGCTGGTGTTTGTAACCTTCGCACCGTATTCTCCAAAGCCGTCACGCGAGCGCGAAGTTCGTTAACTTCTGCTAGTACACCGGGATGATTGGTGGTTGGAGTGAGCGAATGAACAAGATCTGAAATATGGGATAGTATATAATCGTGACGAGATACTCTAGAAATGAGAGTGAAAATGGTTTCTCGAACAGGTTCGCCGGTAAGTGCTGCAGGTTCATCGCCGAGAGGGCAATTTGGTGGATGGAAGGGATCACCCTCTTCATGTCTCCAGTGACTTAGTATATTACGAACCCACCCCCAATTCATCCAGAATAGATGATGGGAGATTGGTTGATCCATTCCGGTGATGCTGCCTTCGGAGCTTGAATGAAAATCCATATCGGCATAGCTGTCATAATCTGAGGAATTTGAACTAGATGCGGAATCCATCTTGTATAATCGGAAAAATGAATTTTTGGTATGAAATAGATTATAGAAGTTAGATTTGGTACTCTTCTATACATACTTTACATATGTATATATAATACCAAAATCCCGTAAATTACGGAGAATCTTTGAAAAGATGTCAACTAAAGTCCAAAGTAACAGATATGCTAAAATATGAATTTTGTCTATACACTATCGATGCACTAAATGCAGTAAGACGTGTCTAGACTTAAGAATGATAAGCAGAAAATTTCCTAAGGATGATAAGCAGATGGTTTCCGACTAAATATGATAAGCAAAACTTTTGACAGGCAGACACAGTCAAAGTCCAGACTCACTAATGTATCCTAACACTACCAGTTAGACACACTAATGCAAGGCCTGGTTCACTAAGACCAACGCTCTGATACCACCTGTAAAGACCCGTCCTTATCCATCCGGACGATATCTTCAACATTTGGTCCCATTGCGATGGTCGACTCCAAGTAATGTCCTTAAATTGAGCAAATGCACAGCGGAAGACTTAATTCGTACCTGAGAATAACATGTTTTAAAACGTCAACATAAAGTTGGTGAGATATATAGGTTTGTTGCTAGCAGCGTTATAACTATGGACCACAAGATTTCATATGTAAACATTTTAATAAAAATATTCTAAGTGGTTGAGCACTTGGTAACCATACTTAACAATTAATCACGTCGCATATTCCCTTTAATATGAAATCTTACTACACTGTACCAAGTGTAGTCACGAAACGAAGTACTGTGCAACCGTTGAATACTGGTCGTCCAGTCCGGTTGGGGTTGTCAGGCCCGATAGATCTATCAACAGGATTCGCGTTTACAATACCGCTGTAAATATTAGTTACCAAGCTACAGGGAAGTATGCAGTGGTACAACTCAACGTAGAATATATTTTCAGTTACTTGTATCCATAACGTAAAACATAAAATACATGTATTCTCATCCCGAAATATTTAGAGTTTAAAAATGGGACTATATACTCACCTAATGTATTTTGTAGTAAAAATACATATAACATCATTGAACAAGTGTAAGGTTGGCCTCGGATTCACGAACCTATATCATTAACATCTATATTAACACATATAATGATAATCGAACAAGTTTAGGTATCATTATTAATTGTTATTTTAGTAATTTGTTCATTTTATTAATAGCTAACTTAGCTATATTTTTTTTTATTTTTATATATACATTAATTAGATAATTAATAATATATTTTTATATAGAATATCCTTATTTGATATATCAATAACACTAATAATAATGATGATAAAAATATTATTAGTGTTAAAAATAATAAAGATGATAATAAAAATAATAATGATAAAAATAATAATAATTTTAATATTAATAGTGAATAGTGATGATAGTTCTAATAATAAATATGGTAATTTTTATAAAAAATTTAGTTTCAAATATATCACTACTTACCTTAATAATAATAATAATAATAATAATAATAATGATAATAATGAAAATGATATTATAAATAATAATAAAAAAATTAGACTACCTTTATTAGGAAAAAGCCTTTTTTTTTTTTAAAAATGCTTCAAGAGGGACTCGATCCCGAGACCCCTAGCTAACCCATCAACACCCAAGACCAACGAACCAATTCAGTTTCTGTTTTTAATTCACCGAAATAAATATATAACCATCTGTATCCCGTTTAAAGAGTCCAACAGATAACTAAATTCTCGGCCCAACTTCACTGGCCCAACTAACATTAAATGGCCTAACAGCAACTCGGCCCATCGTAAAACTAAATCATAAATGGTCCAACAGATTTCGGTTCTTTTCCCAAAAATAATGCCACAGTGGAGATTCGAACTCATATCCCCTCGTTACATACAATCACACCAAACCGTCTACTCTGCTTTGCTTTTTCTGATTCAAGACCTACTTAAATATATATATTCGATATTACACAGTATCTATTGTCTTCCAAAAATACACGTTGTAATTTAACTTGAATAAAAGATTAGTGGGGTGTGGGGTTATTCTGTAACGTATCATCATCATTAATAATCATCATCATTGACTCGTTACTTCTTCATCATCTTATGGTTTCCGTTCATCATTTCTCTCGTAGGGGTGGGTATTGGATTACGGAAAAAAAAAAAAAAAAAAACATAGTAACAGTAGAAACGAGATGAAGAATATAAATAGAAGGTGGTGGCGGTCGTTGGGGTGGTCGATGATGGACGTATACAGAAGCAACGAATGGGGTTTTTAACATCAACATATTAAAGGTTTTGTGGTGGTTTATGGTTAATCGGTGGTTTATGGTGTTCGAAAATAAAAGTGGTGGATTTCAAGGTGGTTGTACATGTTAAGGGTGGTTGTTTATGATGGTGGTGAAAAGTGTTGGAGGTTCGGTGATGTATAAAGGTGGTGATGAAGGTTGTTTACGGTGGAGTGGTTTAAGAGTGGTTAAATGAGTTTCAAATGACTCGATGGTGTTTGTGTTCGGTTTATTGTGGGTTAAGGTGGTGATCGAATAAGAAATCAGAAACAGAAAAACCCAGCTGAATTTCACGATGGATTGTGGTGGAGATTGATGCCGGTTTATGGTGATTGTTGGTGGTTGTAAAGGTGACCGGAGGTTCAAGGTTACGGTTGAAGATAGTGATGAGAGTGATGATAGCCGTTGGTAGTGATAGGTGATTACGAAGAAGGAGAATGGATCAGTGGTCATGGTGAGAGAGAGTGATTACAAAGTGACGGGTGGTGGTGATGTATTCACGGGAGAGAGAGGGACGATTTATATATAAATTTTCGGTTCAATTCTTTAAACTGAGTTGATAAAAAAAAATAATTGATAATGGTACTGGAAGAATCGAATGCTTCTTGTCTAATATTCCAAGTTACTCAGTTGTCTTTTTGCATTTGTAATCGACAGCAGGAATCAATTTTAAACAGAAGAGGATAAGAAAAGAAGCCTGTGATAGAAACAAGTACCTAATCTGCTATTAATATATATACACGTAACATATCTGTATTTACATTAAACTATAATAAGATATTTTTATATATAAATAATAATAATTCTAATTAATAATAAGTATGTTAATAATACTGATTAATAATAATATAAGTACTAATAATAATAATAATATTAATATTATTAATGATAATAATGATTTTACTAGTAATAATAATATAACAATTTATATATAAAGTTTTATTAATAATAATTATTTTAATAATAATAATGAAAGTAATAATATTATTATAACAACCATATTTTTAAATTTCTCGAACAATCAGATTAACTTACATATGTATCAGTTGAATCAATTAACGAATGCTATTAATGTTTACAAACTAATTATATATATATATATCTTTATATTTATATTTATATATGTAAATAAATATTTTATATACAACAACTGTTCGTGAATCGTCAGGCTTGGTTAAAAGGGTATCTAGTCATCCAAATATAGATTTTAGACTTTCTAGACTCAACATTGAGGTTTTTGCTTATCGTGTCGGAAACATATAAAGCTTAAGGTTTAAATTTGGTCGAAATTTTCTGGGTCGTTACAAACATCCACTATCGTGATACCAGATTTGCTTGTTTTGAATGCCCTGCACAGTAGCTAAGAGATTCGTTCTTTTTAGGAACCCATCTGAGGATGGGTTCTGAAAGAGTCATTTTTGATGATCTCTTCCTGTCTGCTGGTTTGTTTGAAGAGGCAGCAGAAGATGGGAATTGAGTTTGAGTACACTGGTTGGCCAAATGAAATTTGCTACCACACTTGTAGCATTTTCTCACTTTTGGTCTAGGTGATTGGTCATACACAGACTTAATAGGGGCAGTAAGATCAGGTATGCTTTCGGCTATAGCAGCTATGAGCTGGTTAAGCTTAACAGTCATTATCTCAGTGATCGGTGACCCAGCACACGATTCCACAATTTGGTCTACTTTAGCTTTTCCTTTAAGGGCAGCTTTCTTCTTGGAACCAGTACCATAATCATGGTATACTGCTTTGCCTTTGTTATTTGACGAGCCAGTGTGGGAAGTTACTGGCTTGTCAGCTGATACTGGTTGACCAGTATGAATCTTGATTGCTGCCTTTGACTTACCAGTATTACGTTTTGCTGGCTTGTCTGCAGCTACTGGTTGACCAGTACGATTCACATCAGCTGGCTCAACATTGGTGGAATTTGAACACGAAGGGGAATCAGTTGATTTTAACTTTCTTTGATTGTTTTCAGTAATTTCCCTTTTAATACGTCTTTCCTTTGGAGTCATGTAGTAGATGCTAGAGGGGTCAGTAGTCTCATCAGTTGATTTACTGGCTTCTCTTGCTCTTTCTTCATCATCCATTATCTTTTTCATGGCAGGTGGTGGGTTAACAGCAGGTCTTACAAATTTATTTGTGAAGACCTTGTTACCATTAACTATCTTGGCAAAAGTATTTGGCAAGATAGCATTAGGATCAGTTTCAAGCACAGGGTCCATGAAAGTGACTTCAGCATGAGCAGCAGCATCATAGTCACCAGCAAAGAATGCCTCAACCTGAGCAGGTATCTGCTCATTAATGCACTTAGATGTGCATTGAGCAGATAAGCACTAAGAGGCTACTACCTTTTTAAGGTTAGTAAGATGGTTTTGGACTTTTTCTGCATCTGAGTGAAAAGATTTTAAAGCATAATTTTGTTTTTCAAGTTTAGAAATCTCATCTTTTAAGATCTTAATTTCATCAGATTTTCATTTAAGTTTTTCATTTAAAGATTTAATTTCAGTTTTGAAAATTTCTTCACGTTTGCTGCCTCTGCTTAAGTCAATTCTTAGGTAGTCAAACATTTCAGGTTTTTCATCATCAGTATAAGTTCGAAAATTTTCAACCTTATACAGCATTTCAGATTTTCATTCAGGTGAATCCCATTTTAGGTCAGTTTCCCTCATATCAGCCACGAATGTACTACCATTATCATCCTTATCAAACTCCTCAACCTCTTTAGCCATCAAACACAGCTTTTTACCAGAAGCATAACCAGCACTATCATCATCAGTTTCACTGTCAGAGAATGAAGATGAACTGGTTTCATCCCAATCATGATGTTCAGCTACTAGTATCTTTT